>NC_072766.1:21684555-21812055 GCF_022539595.1 Amphiprion ocellaris | reverse complement strand
ACACACTCTGGCACACAGACACACATGCACACATTTTCTTGGGGAAGAAGGCTTGCTATCTCACATTCACATTATCAGAGGCACACCTACGCTCACAAAAATTTTAAGAGAACAAACAAAAAGTACAGGCACTCCCCCAAAGCAGAAACTGTCCACGGTATGTTTAATCAAATAGGTAAACAGAATTCAATATTCTTAATGCGTCATCCTCATTGATTTGGGACAAAAACCCAGTTGATGCATTTGTTTAAACCCAATACCATGTCATTTACCAGTTTTTGTGGCTTTTATGGTCACATGATTATGTTTTTTTGTCATAGTTAGCTCTTTGGACTGTGCTGACTTACCTGTCCTGTTATTCGTTCTCTTCCCAGTCCAGCTCTGGGAAGAGTTGAAGCAAGCTCAGAAGCAGAATGGAGCAGGTTTCAGATCAACCTCGAATCCCCTGCTCCTCAGCGTTGTGCTCGAAACATTGAAACTGTGTTACACGGCCAGCATGGCAATGTGATGTCTACCAGCTGAGATGGTGATACAGTCTGAATGCACTTTCTGGCACTTTCTTAGCCTGTCACTCATCCCAGGGGGGACAGGGTTTGATCCAAACTGAAAGGCACAGTTTCCATAGGGAGTACAGCCGGCCCTGCCTCCTCCTGGTCACCGTAATCTTTGGTGTCTCCTCCAAGTCAGGTGTAATCAGTCACACACCGCCACATGTTTTGACACCTGTCCTGTGTGCTGTAGAGGAAGTAAGCATATTACTCTTCTCCTTTGGAAACACACACACAGACAATCAAACCTATCTTCACATGAATTAAGACAGACAGGTGGATTGTCAGAAAGGGATTAAAAAAGAGGGAGAGGGGAAGAAATGAAGGTTCCCTTACATTGTGGGTATTTTGAAGAGGAGGTTGGATGACTGGGGAGACGAGTGACTGTTAATGGGAAGAAATGAACGCGCTTGACTGGTGGATGTGACAGGAAGAGACTGTTCTTAACAAGGCGTCAGAGTCAGTCAGAGTTACAGATCCATCACTTCTCAGAGGCTGGGAGGAGGAGGGGGGAGACATTTAAGGATATTCAGAGAGGGAGAGAGTCTGTGAAGGGTAGAGAAGAAGAGGGAGACGGTGAGGGGAAAGAGGGATTTGAGTGTGGCTGACAGCACTGCATTTAATTTGGGCTGCCAGATCCTTTTTCATTTGACTCCCTCTCAACCAGCTTAGAGGCTGCGGAGGACTTGGAGGCGAAGGTTTGCCAGGATGTCTCCGATTAGCACTGATGTGCCACGTCACACTTTAAGCCGGCCTGTAATTCATGTTCAACAGGGGGATACTCACACATTACACTGTGCTGTGCAGGACGTGATTAATTGACTCACACTCTAATATTGGGTGTAATTTGCCCATCCTCTGATGTGAAACTGACTTTATACTAGACTTACTGTATGCTGCCGTCCCAGGGATGTTATAATTGAGTCTTTGCTCAGAGCTGTGTAATTTCTAAACTGAGGATAGAAGCTCAAGGATGGCAGGAATAGCTTCATGTAGTTTTTCCACTCAATTCCGCGCTGTTAAATATTTAGAGTCAGATTTTAGCCACTGTTTTCAGAAGACCATTTTCTTTTGTATTGCAGATGTTAGTTATAGGAAGCGAAGATAGAAATAAATAGGGTGTTTTCCAGTGGTCCACATCCTACTGAAGATTGCACATTTTTCCATTAACTTCTACTTGATGCACCTATTTTCCACTTCTACTTCTATTTTTCAGACAATGCTCTTCCTGGCTACAGTGGAGGAGGAGGGCCAAGCAGGGGAGGGAAGGAGGGAGATGGCAGAAACCCTGCTGTCTGCCTTGACAGACAGACACCAGCAAAGACAGACATGGAGAGACAGGTAACACAATGTACCACCAACTTTGTTCCTTCCATTGGTCTTGGAAAAATAAATCTCTGACTGATGTGTGAGGCAGGTAAAGAAACTCTGTGATCTATGAGCTTCTGCTCAAAGTCAAAATGGGAACTGCTTCACACACAAATAATAAAAAGTTTCACTCAAGACATATTTTGGAAGCAGTGTAATATTAAAATCTTGTATTAGATCATCCTGTGTATTGCCCCAAGGGAAAATGTAGTGTGTAGTTGTGTTTCCACGTAATCGTCAAACAAATCTGAGGCAAACTACAGAGAAAATAACAAAAGATAATGAGAATTAGGCTTGTTTCCATTTACTGCATTGAAGCAAATAAACTAGGCCTCATGCATCATTTTTAAATTATTGAAGAACAAAGAAGGTAAAATTCGGCCTTCTATGAGAGAAAAATGCACAGAAGTCTTTGGAATATATTTTCTATATGGAGAATTGCAAGAATGCTTTGTCACCTGGTATATTTTTCCATCTCCTTTGATGTGCATTAACTCTTTTTTATTAAAGACTCCAAACCACATCATGCAAGTGTAAAAAACAAAAATAGAATTTACTGTTCCCATTGTCCTTTTGCCGTGCAATACTTCAGAATGCACATAGATTTACATTGGAAACATAGCTATTGAGGGTTGCTCTAAAAAATTATGGGAACCTGCGTCTTTGTTTTAGCTACAAACGTATCTTAGAAATGTTTTAAACAAGATTTACTCAGGTACAACCACAACCGTGTCATTTTTTTTCTCATCTAGTTAACACCTAGAACGTGAGTAGTTTTCATAAGCAAATATGTAGCGAACCTTCTGCCACTGATGAAGAGACACAGCCAAACTTTGAAGCGCGGAAGAGCTTACAATCAAGCATCATTTCACTTGTAAAAACCAGAGATGTTGATATGTCGAATGATAAAGTAACACCAATTTGTTCATACGCAATCCTCACATCATCAAGCAGAATAATCATAAACCATCACATTAGTCCCACGTTGATTCGGTGTGCATTGATGATTTCCTCTAAAGGGATAATGTGAATTCCACAGACATGCGGTGGTGTGGTTGGTGTTTGTTTGTGGTTCTTGGGCCTGGCAGCTATCACAGCTATCACAGCAACACGTGTGTCTTGGATAAGCCCATTCACTTCCTTCCTTCCAGATAAGGGCAGAGAGCTCAGGGATTAGAACACTGGCCATTCATTCAGATAAAGACAGGCCTCACACATGCTACACTGTGTTATTTTAGCTGTTCATTTTCTCAGTCGCTCTCCCCCTCAGCGCTAGCAGGGAAACACACAAACACTGGCATGCATGTATGCACTAGCATTGAATTCACATATGTTTCACTGCTTATTGTCTCTATCAACAGATCTGACCTCAGTGTCACACACAGACAAACACGCACACTTTGGACCAGACATTATCCAGAGCCTAGAGAAAGCAGAAGTGCCAGGGGCAGAATCCACAGACTACAAATTCCTGAAAGCAACATCTTTTCCTTAGACAAAATATATGTTAACTTCCTGCTGCGACGGTGCCCTCATCTTTCCATGGCGCCCCTCTGTTTTGAGTTGTCCCCTCTAGTTGACCCTTAGCCGTGTCCCATCCAGATGAGCCTTGTAAACAGGCTGTTTCCACACACCTTGCTTTGCCGTGTCGACGCCCAGTTCCTCACAACTCTGATGTAGGGCCTGCCCCTGATAGTGCATTCCAGCTGCATGTGCTGAAAGCTAGAAACCATTTCATCACCCCCACCCCAAACCGAACATCAGCACTGTCCCCCCACCATCACGGTTCCCCCACCACCCACAATGCAATGGTACCAGCTACTAACCATGTATACTCAGCCCACCCTAAAATCCTGACAAGCAGTATCACAGACCAGGACAGGGAATGCTCAGTCCTTGTCGGCAAGCAGGCAGACGTTTACTCTATCAGCAGTAAAAGACTGATTAGGTTAGTTTTTGTGGAGGGCAAGCATCCCACACAATATGTTTGAACTCCAGCTGCTCCTGATACCTCCTCTTCCTTTTACACACATTTAATGTCTATCCCTAACCTCGACCGGCCCCACTTACGAAAAAGCCAGGGGTCATTCTGTCAAGTGGCTGTCAACAGATAGCATTTGCGCAAAGCTAAACACATGGCTGTGTGCAATGTTAAGTGGGACGTACTGGTACTGATTAGAGATTTGCAGCTTATGAGGGTCAATGATTGCCTTGCTGGATCTTTATAGAGGAAGAAAAAAATGATTTTCTACTGAGAGGCAAAGTCATTTTTTCAAATTAAAGATACAGTAAATTACAGAATAAGACACACAGTGAGAGGATTTAGTTCCCTTCAGTCAGATGTATTCAAATCATCATTTGTTTTCATAAAAGCACTCACCAAAATAGGACTTCTAAAATTAATTTGCTGATTCATTTTGCTGCTTTTTTTTTAATAGTTAGCGGCATAATTAGATTTCCACACAATATTCAACAGGCAAGCTTTTATCATAATACTGCCTTTGTTTCCATGGTTTCCATTCAGCTCGTAATATGTGCAAAAGGAAAAAGGACAAAAAGGCATGATTGATGACTCTTGCTAGGGGCCTATAAACATAAACAACCAGCACTGATTGATTAAGTTTCTCTCTGACTTTTGTTTCTTAAACACCAGTTAAAGCAGTGTTCTGTGCTCTGTGCTGGATCTTGGGCCTGCAAGATGCCATTTTCTGCCTCCGGGGCATTTTTAGCACACGCAAGAAGAAAAAGAAAGAGGAATTGGACCCGGTGACCAGTGGTTCTTCACAGGTGACTTATAGGCACTCAGAGTGAGTGATGCCTCAGCTCACCGTGCTAGCAGAAGCAGTCCATTCATTCACTCTGAGCCAACGAAGTTATGAGAGCTTTTTTATTCTTATGAGCTTTTCTGGTAACTGGGTTTTCCCGATGCACATGGTGAATTCTTTGATAGATGCTGCCCTCCGCGTCCCTTCGGTAAATGCCCCGTGAGTACCCTGGAAATAGATGGATTATTATGTGGGTGGGTGACTGTACTGCAGCAGAGCAGTTCTGTATGCCACACAGGAAGCGCGGATTGAAGAGCAAGACACTACCTCCAGGGAACAGGCCTATTAGGGTAGGAAATGACACATCCCAGTGGCACCAGGGAGGTTTTAAATTCTAAAAATTCATCGATCATGTTTCACATCTGTGCAATTACAGGTGAGGAAGGATTCACACCGGAAGTATGTACACAGAAAATCCACCAGTTTTCTCTAGTTCTGTGTGAGAGAAATGTAACAAGGGTTGGATGCTGTCTTCAGTCTGTATGCTGACGGCATGTATGCTTTGAACCTCTTGGATGACATGACCTTATGCTGACCTTCTAAAGCCTAGAGGTCACTGCTCTGGCCCAAAGGAAAAAAAACAAAAAACAAAAAAAGCTTTGTCACAGCCGGCGAGCAAACATGGAAGCGAACAGCTGCGAGTTTTGTACTGACCATGCAAACTGCTGTAGGCTTTGTAAGGTCATTATATGATAATGAAAATCATTACAGAATTACATGGGGGTTTAGGACATGAGAGCAGCAGGGAGGGGAGGGGAGGGCCACATTGGGTTTGATAAATGGACTGTGAAGGTGCCCATCTGGCCCTCTCTATGGCTTTTTCTTCCTGCTCTTTTATCCACTCTTGTCCTTTACTACCCCTCTTTCATTCTCCTCCTCTGTTCTCCAGTGGGCCAGTGTAAAAAGCGAACGGGCCTGTAGTGAAAGATTAACAGAGTGCAAACCCAACTCACCTCCGTGGAGGAGAAAAGAGGAGGGGGGACAGGCTGAGGTGTTTATGACTCAAACCAGGGTTTGTGCCTGACTTGGCAAACCCTGTCCTCCCATCTCTCAGTGTGGGCCAGTAGTAGAGTAGGCAGCCATTGACCTTTGGCATCAGAAACAGTTGGACAGCTCAGGATGTGTGAATCGGTGTAGTTTTGAGGCGCTCGGGTGGTAATAAATTACAAGATTTGAAAACTGTCCTTTTCATTTGTGCCATAGACCTTGTTCCCCCACAGATTAGTTCAGGGGAAAAAAAAAACCAAAGCTAGCAAGTACAACAAGTTTGTTAATGAAAAAAGTTAAAACTTTGGCAAAATAGCAGCATTTTAGGTGCCAAGTGGCAAGTGGGAAGCCAGAAAATTCTGCAGCAGTGACAGACAAGGATGGATACACACCATACCCCAGTTAGGCAGTGTATGTGATGTTGGACTGCACAAATAAATGTATGTGTTAATTGTCTCTTTTCAGTGATCACAGCTTTTAAAAGATTCGATATTAGATTTTTTTTTCTATTAATTTATTTCGATCAGTGAACATCTAGTTGCTTATATGCGTGTTTATAGCATTAACATTCCTTTATATTTATTTTTGAACAGAAAATGTTTAATTTACGTTTAACAGCTTTTATTGTTTTTAACATAAATGTTGAATTTATAATGGCAACCATTTCAGGTATTTGCTAAATTATTGGCAGCTGACTACACTGATAAGGTTAGGATGTCACATTAACACTATGTACACTCTGTGGCGTACTACATCTGTTGCCTGCGTTTATTACTTTTATCCAACTAGTCAGGAGTTAGTAAGGTCTTTATCCCAAGATAAAGGAAACATCAGCTGACATGGCAAGCAGAGCCAAAGGACAGAGAAGGAGGTCCACGTGTCCACAGCTGCACTCATCACTCAGCTGTCCAGCTTGACCCGTGACCCCATAGGGCCGTCTCCCAGCCTCCATTGGCTTTATGTTTCCTGCCATTGTCATCCTCCCTTGTCCTCACCTGGACAGGCTGCTGCTACACAAAAGGTCCAGTCTGTCATCAAAACCAAGGGTCAGTGGGGGCCAGCAGGGGCTAGAGAGCCGAGGTTGAAGCTGTGACCAGCCGGGGATGACCCGACCAGTGCTGTCAGCTACCAGTTGCACCCCTGCGGAGATGCATAGACACACAGTGAAAGAGGGAGAGAGAGAGAGACCTTCATCGGCTGGCGCTTCATTCCAGGAGTGGTGACATTTCTTTTGTGTTGTCCCTGACAGACCCCACCCTCATTCCTGCACTGGAGGAGAGAGAGGAGTGGGCCCAGATGGGAGTTGGAGTGACCGTCAGCATTATCCATCATAAAGGTGGACAGATCACAGCCATGTCTAATGTAGCCTACTTAAAGCTTTAGAAATAGAGGCACTATACTGAATGGGATTGCTAAGATGCTCTAGACAACTCAATCACTTTACCTACTGGACACAAGTTCATACATCTCAAAAAAGGTATCATCTGTTCACTTGTCTTTGCAGTAGTGATTAAAAAAGAAATTTTACAATGTGGTCTATGTGTCAACCCATAACTTTCTTTCATTATGAGGAGCCTGACTGGCTATCAAGTATATAGGAAACAGGGCTTGTGGGGTGCAGTGAAGAGAAGCCGCATCAAGGTGTTCATAAGTACGTTTAATCAGCAATGGTGGTGTTTGGACTGGCATCTAAACCAACATTCTGGTTGGGGGGAAGGCGGTCCGGGCATGTTGTCAACCACACCTGTGTGATGTCAGTTGCAACTTGAGGTGACAGGTTAATCAGGTCTCCCAGACAGAAGCGTTACATTTGCCTCTTCATCACCCTCACAACAGCGGTCCTGTTTTGCAGGCAGAACAGACAGGGCTAGCTCAGTCTGTTATCCTTGGCACGAGTTAGCAGCCAAAAGTTTTGCTGGCTGCGCCCTTGTTTCTCTTTACCTCAAAGGTTTGTTTGCTGCAGTGGTGGGCAAACACCTGTGTGAGGTAGGTGGAGCTCTCAGCCCACAACCATGTTCTCTATCGCTGTTGTCTTTGTGTCTTTTTCTTTGTACCACCTACTTTTGCCGTCGTCTACATCGCTGTGTTTACTTGGTTCAGGGCACTGAAGGAGAAAACAAATAAGGACATGTCATCTACCTCTTTCATCACCAGCCAGCCTGTAATTAGCGCAAGCGCAGTGGTTAGCCTAAGACGCTGTCGTCTAATTTGTCTGTCTTTATCTAAAACATGTCTGTGTGGTCCCTTAGACCAGCTACATTCGTGCAGAGAGATTGTCTGTGGCCTGGGTGTTTGTGAGGTGTGTGTTTGTGTGTGCTTGATTGTAAATTATGAATTCTTCTCTCATGCACCCACCCCTGTTAAGCAATCGGTCAGTTATGCATGACATGTCCTGACCTCAGCAGAAGCTCACAGCTGCTGTTGCCGTAGCAATCGTCCTCCCATCCTGGTTCGCTCCCAGACTGGAAAGTACATAAGAGTATGTCTTATTTTTCCAGGAATGTGCTTTGAACAAGATGACTGATGATTCTACTTCTTTACCTTCTACTTACTGTACAAACAAGTTCTACCCATGTAAATATGCACTTACCTCTATCATGCCTGGCTCTCAAACAAGTCCGTAATTAGCCGTCGAGGTACATGCTTTCTCTTGTTCTGTGGTTAGGTGTGGGAATGGAAGGCTTGCAACTGGCAGGAATCAGTATCACACTCACACTCTGTCTTTGTTAAATGTCTCTGCTTTTCCTTGACTTGAGTCAAAAGTGCATTCAATTATTTACGGGTTTTTAATGGAAACAGCCATTTCACAATTATACATTTCACAGTAACAGCTTGCCAATGATATGTGGCACAGAAAGGGAGAAAGAGAGAGTTGTAAATGTCATTAAGCTCCCACAGACATTTAAACACACTTGTTGCAGAGACAGTTTCCCATTAAATGCTGCCTTTTTTAATATGGAAACAAGATTTGTGCTTGGAAAAGACAATGTGGTAAGGGGTGGTGGTGTAGGGGGAGAGTGGTTTGGGCCTTTTTACTGGTAATCACGAAAACCAGGACATTCTTTTTGGTCAAACCAAACATCCCAGAGAGCTGATAGAGCATGATTGGGGAAGGATGTGTGGCAGGCATGTGAAACGAACAGTGCGGCTATAGCATCACAGGATAAAAACAATGTCCTGAGAGTTTATCTAATTTAAATCCTATTTGTTCTTGATTTGATAGCAGTTCTCCTTAAAACATTAAGTTGAAACTGTACTGATTTAGAAATTCTACTATATACAAGTTGCTGTTGTGGTGTGAGAACCAATGAGGTCAAGTGTAACCATGACAGGCAATAATGTTTTTTAGTTTCATTTTTGAGATGTATTTAATGTTGGTATCACATAACTAACTGCAGCAATATATATCACTTATAAATATACACCAACCTACATTATACATGCATACACACATGCTGCACCCTCTCCCTTTTCCCCACCCCATCTACCATAACTGCCCCGCCTGGGCAGCCCACTCTGCACACCTCCACCCCTCCTACTCCATATACACACATCTTTCTCTCCTTCTCTGTTAATTATAACCTACACTGCTGGAACACTTCATTTCATAGCAAGCATATTGTCTCTTCAAGGCTGGCAGGCAGGTCATAAATTATCCTGAAGGTGAGGATGGAAGTTGGAGGAGATAGTTATGAAAATTTCATCTGTCTGCCGTAGCGGCCGCAGCTGCTCCTGTCACTAGCCGTGTGCTGGGGAAATTACACAGGGTCAGCGTGTGTGTGTGTGTGTGTGTGTGTGTGTGTGTGTGTGTGTGTGTGTGTGTGTGTGTGTGTGTGTGTGTGTGTGTGTGTGTGTGTGTGTGTGTGTGTGTGTGTGTGTGTGTGTGTGTGTGTGTGTGTGTGTGTTCTCCAGTTTGTGCATATGCATAGATACGTGAACACGTGTGAGCAGTTACAGTGCGCACAAATTTACAGCGCTAACGCATGCATGTCTTTGTGTATCCCTGTGTTCGTGTGTGTGTGTATTTGCTGGGCCAATGTGTACAGCAGGTTGGCCAGGTAAGACCCGCCTGTCAGTGTGTGGAACATCTCTGGCGTCCCTGTCACCCCAGGGCCCCCAGCTCTGCCCTGAAGCAGCGAGACTAGGAGGGGGGACAAGCTCGCAGGGCGGTCCCCAAGCTGTCTCTGTTCATTACTGCTACAGAGACGGGACGTGGCCAGCAGGTGTCCAGACCTTTAGTCCTTACCTACTGTGATCATCTGCTGCTCCACTCTTTGCATGTGTAGGTGAGTGGGTGTGCAAGTGTGCTCAGGAATGGAAAAAAAAGTCAGAGGGAACCCATAACTTATGTATTCGAGCAGAGAAGTGCATATTTTATGTTTGACCTATGAATTTGTGCTTGTGACAGATTATGTCATTGAAGCATTGTGCCTGTGCATGCACATCTCTAAATGCCTTTGCTTACATATTTACAAATGTACAAAAATTCTGTGTTTGAAAGAAGGTGGAGTGCTGCTGTGGCACTTTTTTTACACAGCGTAAAGCACCTCCTCTCCAACTGACAACCACTCAAAGTGGCACTTAGTAAGAATAGAAAACCACAGTGGAAACCCTCCCCGTCATCTCCTGCTATGTCAATCTGCAGTTTCCTGCAAAAATTCTATTAGGGCCAAAGTCCATAGCTGTTAATTACAATTCTAACTAGCTTGCCTCCTGACGAATGGATGGCTTCAGCAATGATGTAGGATAAAAGGGATATCAGCGATTTCACTTCCCCGTACAAAGGCTGCTTCTGAAATGGGTCATCAATCCCATAGTGATAAATGTCTGGTGGAGTAATGACTCTCTTATCGGCGCTGGATTACTGCAGATATTTGTAATTAGTGTAGCCACACAAGTCCCCAACAGATGTTTTTGAGACGGCACAATATTGAAGCCATGGTTTAGTGCTAAATGGGACCTTTCGAGAAATAATAGGGATAGTTAGAGCTATTGTATTGCGGCAGACATAGGTGAATGTGAGGAACCGAGTCAGTGGGAAAAGCGCGTATGTGCTGTGTTGCACAAACACATACAGTCCACATAGACATATGGAGCCACATGTACACGTACACACCCAGTCATGAACAGCTAAATACACAGCCTGAGGTCCATCCTTCAGATATTGTGCACTGTGGTCACATGACTGTGAGAGCCAAGGGGCTCCTCTTCTCCTTCTGTTCCTCCTCCTCCTCCTCCTCCAGCCCTAGAGGTAGCCACTGCTACGCCAGGGGGAGTGAACGATTCACTTTTAACTTCCATTTCTCCTGTTTTGGGTCGAGATTCACTAGCCACCCTGGAGTTTTTTTCTCCTTCCTCCTTGCAGCTCTCATGAAATCACAATGTGATGTATTCAGCCTGAGGTGTAGCTCTATTCACAATGCAGTTTGACACTACGAAGCCCTGCTCCCTTCTGTTTTCACAATGCATCCGTATGGATGGACCGCTGACAAGTCTGTACCACTAATACAATTGTCCCCACTGCCGTCGACAGATTTTTTTACATATCTGTTTAACATCCATAAAAAAGTAAGGAAACCTGTATTTGATTCTTTTCTGTCTCCCTCCATAAAAGCATGTATATAAATGCGTTGGTATTGTCGAGAACTGGTGCCAGTGAACCGTTTGTGTCTAGGCTGCAGGTTGGTTGAGGCCTGCATTCTGTTGCCAAAATGTACACTCACGAACCCACCGTTCGACACATCTACCAACCTATGCACACATGCACAGCCTGCCCAGCACTGACAGACGTGTAAGCAGATGCAGCCAGAACTGGTAATGGCAGGTGATTATAAGTGGCACACGTGCCAAACTAATTAAACCCCTGGGTTGACAGCAGCATTTGGTAGCACTGGCATTCTGGCATGCTGGCATTAGAATAATTGTAGCAGCAGCACATTTCACCTGCGAGACTGCAGCTAACAGCATCATTTATTTTACAGCAGGCTGCACCGGATGTTACAACAGAGGCTTGAGTTAGCTTGCTTTAGGTTTGACATGTATGGTAACCTCAGGTGCAGATGGGACAGCTTCTCTCTGTTTGTTTGAGCCACACTCTGCATGACCATGTTTTGCTTGGGGGTATATTGTTGTCATATATTACACAGTTGTGCAGTGCAAAACTACTGCTTCATAAAATTGTATCATTTATTGAAAATAATTTGTAAAGGAAACATTCTGTTTTTGTATTTTAAATGACAAAGGGAAATAAGCTTTCCTGTCAAACCACCCCACTATATGTCAATATTATTGATAGTAACGATAATAATATTAGTGGAAAGATGCAATGCTTACACATATAGATAAAAACACATAAATGGTATTTATGTGAATAACCACAGTTACGTTTATACACAAAACTGCATAAATGCAATGTAATACTAAACCTATATTAATATCTATATTATAGAAAATAGGGGCCAGGTGATGCTGAATAAAAACTAGTTAAGGAAAGATTCTAAAAACTATATATTTAGTCACGGAATACTAAGTTTTAACAAGTGATTTGAAGGATGACAGCTTCAACCAGCCTGATATCTTCAGGTAGGTTGACCCAGCTCTGCATGTCCCCAATCAGGACACACTACAGCAGGCAGGCAGGAAGGAGACAAGGACAGGAGGACGAGTCTCTCAGTTTGCTCAGTTCTCAGGTCATCGCTGCTCCAGCTGGAGGGCTGGAGCTGTGAGTTCTCCTCACAGAGGTCAGAGCGATGCCAAGAGGCAAGAAACTGCAACAGGAGGCCCACCTGCACACATTCTGTGCATCTCCCCACGTACACCACTCTCATACACACACCTGGATAGTTGAGTAAGAATTCAGACATACCTGCAGTTCTGTGGAAACTAGTTTGCCTGTAACCGACTCGACTGATTCATGTCATAGCCTTGTGCTATGCAGCAGGTGTGGCTAGGCCAGGTGCGCATTGCGCTGCGTCATAAGGTGTGTGTGTGTGTGTGTGTTCTCAAGGGGAGAGGTAAATCTGATACAGTGCCTTTTAGTGTAGTATAGTGAGTCGGGTTATGCAAGGTATTTGGGGTCATTGCATGTATTGTCAGATTTATGGGCTGTGGCGTGGCATATCATACACTTTGATGTAATCTCCAACCAAGACCACAGAACTATGCTCTAATATTTCCATGCTGTAAATCACAGTGGTGATAAATAGGGTGCATTCGACTCCCACACATTTTCCCCAGAGGCTGCACTGTCTTGTCCACTTGCACATAATTGCTTCTTTGCTTTGCTGCGTATATATCACTTGCTGAAACATCGCTTACACTTTTCAGGTTTTATTGCACTTGCTCAGACTGTGTTCACTCTCGATAGCTACTGTGTTAAGCTTGTTGTAGAAGAAGTGAAAAATCAGCTCTTTGAAGGCACAACTAAGTGGCCGATGGCAGCTGATAGCGGGGGCTTAGTGGATCCTCATTATGTGCTGTAGCAAGCTGATTAAAACATTTGATTTGTTCTCTGTGTGTGTGTGAGTGTACAGTGAAGCGCCTGTGTGTGTCCTGTGCATGCGTAAGCGTACATGTGCATGTGCATGTGTGAAAGTGTAGGCCTTTGGGCTGCTGCGGTGTGTTATCTGTTTTTTCAACCTTGTCATACTAATTACAGTCCATATTTACTTACATTCTCTTTTTGTTTTCTGCCCTCGATAGGCATCTGTGAGCGCCTCTGTCTAGGCTGTTCTCATTAACAAACTGATGATGTGTGATAGGTCTATCTCGTGATGATACAGGGAGCTTTTCCAAAAAAAGAGGTCACGATACAAATGTTGTCAGCTTTTCGCACCCACAAAGAATTATGTTCTTGTTATCAGTGACACTGTGACTGCAGTTTTGCCAGTGAGTGTTGGTGGGGAGCTGCTCCGTGTTAAAATCAAAGCCAAATGAACAAAAAGCTTCACCAAAAGCTTTCTAGCAGCCTTATTAAAAATGGTATAATTGCCCAATGATAAGTTGGTTTCTTGACTTGTCATAGAGATGTTAAATGATTAACAAGACACAAAAGAGGAAAAAAATTTTACACGCAATGCAATTTTTTTCTTTTTTTTCCCAGAAAAAAAATAATAGGTTTCCTCTCAGGCTATTCAGTTATGGAAATAAAACACTCCTTTTTTGTACTGTTCCCAATAAATTCCTATCGCTTCATGTTAGATGGGTTTAAAAATGAGAACCACTGGCTGAATATTGTTTCTAATGTACAGTATTTGCTCTGGCTGGCCACAAATCATGTCAGTAGCATTTGAGCACCTAACAGCAGTGTCCAGTCAGTAGTTTAAACCATTATCCGTGTATTCCTTGAAATATCTACTTAGACAGTCTTGCAATTAAAAAAACAGGACAAAAAAAACGATGAAACATATTTCTGCTCTTTCATTTCTTCCCAGCGGTGACCCCTGTGCAGTTACTTTTCACTGCATGGATTGTTCACTACCTGGCACTAAAGAAAAGACGGATGGACCTGACAAGACCCTGAAACTGTTGCTGGCTTTTTTAGAAGCACTGTTTCTGATTAACAGACCCCTTTAGTTGACTAAACTGGTCACAGCACAATTAACAGCATCATTATGCAAGTCTGTGTGCGTTAAAGAGACACAGACAAACTTTTCAATAGGATTCGTAAATGGTTAAACTGGACAGGAAGCTGTGCGAGCATACATGGCGGTGTGAGCAGGGTAAATCACCGACAGCTGAGTTTTATATGGTGGAGGTGGGTGGTAGGTTGCTTGGGGGGTGTGAGTGGTTTTATATGAGTGTGAGTGACTGATTCCCAGACACAGAGCGCAGTGCATCCTGAATGGTTAAATGGCATTTATTCAGCCGGTTAGTCTGGGAAAACATATGGTGCCATTTGGAGGCCCAGACTGGTGCACGCTGTTCTCCTGTAATTAGACTGGCCCAGCAGAGCAGCTACATAACTGCTTCATGATAACCACCCTACTGTAGCCTACAGTGCTGCTGCCACCCAGCCCTGGCTACAGCACAGGACCAGCACACTGCATTACACATCCTGTTAACACACTGTTCAACACCGGTGAACACCAGTGACACCACAGCTTTGGCAGCTGCACATTTGTGCCGAGGGCCAGGTTTACTGTACATATGTGATGGCACAAACAAAAATACGCACGGCACCTTTCATTTTATTTGTGCCTATTACATGCATGACATTTGATTTCAGTGCACCAGAGCACTATATGTGTGACGCCTCCTTTTGCATTTTAGATGAATTTGGGATTTCAGTAAATATATGAAATGCATTGTCTTTAACTAACACTGTTTTCATTTATTGAAAAACTGAAGTAGAGGTGACCATTTGAACTCATATAAAAAAAGAAAAAGATATATTCACATTGAAACAAGAGAAAATATTGCTTATATAAACTTAAGCCGTAATATGAATGTCAAATGAAAATAGCTCCACAGGACATTAGCACGGCTCAGTGAATGTCAAGCTGCAATCCTTTGTTTGGTCTGATATTGCATCATTTCATGTTATGAAACATATAGTTATTGTGTTTTGCCTTTTTTAATTGGATTTTGACAATTTTAGTGCATCTGACCTGTAATTTCGGTTTTGAGCTCTCATTCTTTGTCAGTAGCCAGAGATGTTACTATAGAACGCGGTTTGATTAAAATTCTTCCCTTCACTCAAAGACATCTTAGTTTAATATAACTCTGCATATTTGACCTTGGATGGCAGTGACTTGCTGTTGATTGTGTGGAGTTTGCATGCTCTAACCTTTGTCTGAGCTCACTGTGAACATAGTCTGCTGGAATGTGTAATAAAGCTCTTTTTTATCATATTATATTAATTTATATCCTATATACCCATCATTTATGCATTCATCCCTTAAAGAAATGGTACCAAAATTTGTGTTCTGAGCATCACACCCTCTCACTTTGAATGCACTTTACTTGCTTTATGTAGCACACCTGCGTGTAGGTAACCTTTCCTCTCTTTCTTTTTCTTCTTTATTGTCTTTGCGCTCCCCTTTTTTAATCACTCCCCACCCTGCCTCCATCAGGATCAGGGGAGCAGATTGTGGGTCAAAGACGTGGGTTGTGTTGGCAGAGCTGTGGGGGCGTCAGCTGGGCTGTTGTCCCGTCAGGGGGGAACAGGCTGGCAGCCCGGCGGGAAGGCCCTGTTAAAGATACACTGCTGGGAATCGGACTGAGCCAGTCCCTGGTCCAAACCACGCACACACACATCAACACACACACTGGGCAGGGGGGAGATTGGTAAGAAAAGTGGTGGGGGTGTCCAAACCTGGGATGAAGATGTTTCCTCCCTCATTTATAAAATTTGACACCACCAGTCTGCCCATTCCTCCTACCTCATCAACATTGTTCACAAAGACCACAGACACACATATGCTCTTGTAAATACAGAGGAACTCCATGCTGCAGTGTAGCTGCAGTTCCTTGAAAGACCACTAGATGCTTTCTCAGAATATGACCTCACAGAAGTGTCTCAGCTTCTTTCTCAAAATACAATCAATAAATACACAAATCTTTCAAGAATTTATGGTATTAATCTCCAATGTGGAAGTGATTTCAGAATTCATTATTTCAATAAAGAGACATTAAATCACTTTCAAGCAAGAATATGTTGTAGTGCGTGTTAGTTTCATCTCTTCTCAGCCAAGGCCTTCTTTGACCACATTGGGATCTTGTGTCGGTAAAGTGATAAAGCTACACTTGAGCCCTTCTCTTCAATATCCTTGAGAAACTGAGGTGCAGCTTCGCAGTTACTCCTGCAGGTATTTTCCATGTCAGTGTGTGTACATCATTTAAATAGCTCCACAGCGTGAGAGGACATTTAAGGGTACAGTGAGCATTGTCACATTTCTCTGCACATTCAAAATCTACAGTAATATGTGCTGCTAACACTCGCTCAGCAGGCGCACATGCAGCTACATACTGTACTACATACTGTCTGTGTCCAGAAGGGGTTGTCTGTGTGGCATGCTATTCTCTTGTTGTCTGTTTAGCTAGTACAGCATGTGAGAGCACTGCCAAATTTGCATATGCCGCCATGTATATTTCAGTAGCGTTTAAGACACACATCACCGGCAGTGAATTATGCATGGGGCTGGTACAGTGGAGGTGCTTGTTTTATGCACTTGTGAAGGGAAATTGAACTGTGTTTTCTTCTGCTCATGACACTCAAGGCCCAGGGCCCATTAAAGTACTCAGAGCAGGCAGCCTGTAAATGGGCTGCTGGTGTACATCGTATTCCCCGTCTAACAAAGGGGGTCCTGGCATAAGGAAAGGCGTCCGACAGGTTCTGACGGCTAGGTAATAGGATTCCCACCACTCCAAAGGGACTGACTGAGGTGCTGTTGTAGTATCCTTGTAGACCACTCTGTCTTTTTATATATGAATGTGCATACGTGTTTGTTAAATGCGGTGCTGTGGCAGAGATGAGTGACTGAATAATTCAAAACTGGCATGTCTCACAAAATGATGCAAACCCTTGCATGGATTGTCAGTGGGAGGAATAGAGTGTTGCAGTAAACACAGCCTAAAAGGGTCTTATGCATTATAGACAAGCCTTTTGAAACTGTTTTCTCATATGCAAATGGAACACACACAGCTGCAAAGGCTTAATATGAATCTCTCCCATTCACTGTAAATACAAATCGGCATAGGACTGTTTATGTTTATGTTGTGCGTGCAACTAATGTAAGAGGATGGAGGGTGTTGGTCGAAACACTTGAAAGGTGCAATAAAGGCCACAATTCTGCTGCTATCAGTGTCTCCTTTAAAGAATCAGCAGGTAGAGCAGTGGCTTTGGCAGCACACAGCAGTTGTGTTCTCATGAGCCTTTTCACGACCGGGGGAATAGCCTGCAGAGGATGAGCATCATTAGATATGTCATTTAAGACACCTATGCTCTCCCACTGCTCTATATTTATCCACTTGCAGGTCTCTAACAGGCCCTCAGGTCAACACATTGTGTCCCTACCTGTCAGTTCCGCAGTGGACGGGACATATGTGGTGGAAAGAGACAATATGAAGCCACCTGCTAGTCACCCTGCCCTCTTCTCTCCTTTCCGCTCAGCTCTCCTCCTCCCTTCTACTCCTTCCTCTTTGCCTCACCTTGCCTTACCTTGAATGCATTTGTGACAATTCATGCTCTTTTCATATTATAGCAGCCATATTCCTGTTATAGAAGACTTGTTTAGCTTGGCTTAGTACCAGTGAATCAGCTATTTATAGAGTTCGTTTTAGCCACCTCTGCGTGGTAAATGATGATAAGCCTAGCCTGTAATAAACAATCTCGTAAACAGCTCTGCAGCTCAGCCCTTAATGGCCTTAGGGGTTTGTAAGGGCTTTATAACACATTTATTACTGCTTTAATGGCCTAGGAGCTTTGAGCCATAACATAGCCTAACACTAATTTAATTTCCTGACATATATTGACTTTATGTTATCTTTAGGTTTTGGTTATTTTGCCAACTTGATTGATTTTATTCCTAGTCCTGTTTTGGGCCTTTGCTAAATACATTGTGACACCAAAGAAAACTATATTCAACACTTTCTTCAATTATATTGCCACTTGGTATTCAGAGTCTGGTAAGAGAAGAGGAGAAATCATTACTTTGTTAGCCAAAAGCACACATCCAGTCAGAACAGACGAAAGGGCCAGCATGGGGAATAGAGATATTTGATGTTGAATCTCCCCCTATTTACAGTAGGATGCCTGAATAAACGTGTTCAGAAGCTGGAAAGCAGCATTATGACCCATAACCCCAAGGTATTTGAAATGGAACAGCAGGACTTACTTTGAAAAAGAATAGGAGATGTGCTCTGGGCTCACTGTTTATACCTTGATGTGATTTGGACTGAAATATAAAAAAAAGCCTGTTTATCTGTTCTTTCCCTTTCGTCCATGGCTGAAAATTGCAGGGTTTAGGAAAGGGAGGCTATTCAGATACACTGCACTGCTGGCAGTAGTTGGAAGAAAGGAAATCTCATCTTTTGTTTCAGTGTCTAAAGCTGGTGGAAAATTATTCAACAAGTATTATTGTAAAAAAGTTTTCATGATATTGGTAGCTATTTACCTATTCTTCTTGTCATCTCTGTTCACCATTTAAACCAGATGGGTCACTGAAATCCACATAACTACAGCTTTATATTTGAAGGATCTAATAGATAAGACTGAGCCTTTTTACAAGGTTCACATTTTCCATCACACAAGTGCCTTTTCTGCAACGTTTTCCCATTATGGTTTATTAAACTAACTCTGGGGCCTGGGTATCCACTTTTGGTTTCACTACTTCTTTGTCCAAATACCAATTTCAACCCTTCCTCAATTATTCCTTTGTCTGAAAAGAAGCAAGGTATCAATCTTTCATGTTTTGGAAAAACCTGATGAGTGCTATTTGCCCGAACCTCCTGCTCAACAGAGATTGTGGAGCTGGCGTGGGGAGAGAAAGTCAAAATTGCAGAGTAAATCAATACTGGGCCAGTAATGTTGGGGGGCTCCCCTTTCAAAGAGCAGAGTTGAATTTGTACGCCTTATGTTTTTGATCTCATACTGTACTCATTTCACTCCAGACGCAGTTGTTATCATAGTTGCTGTTGTTTGTATGTTATTTTAGCTTCGTTCCCAAGTAGCTATTTTGCAATTTGGACAAAAATACAATTAAAGGTCCATCTGTTTCCAATGGTCCTAACGTCAGACAGATGGGGCTGTCTATTGAAGCTATACCAGGATCCTGGCAGGTCAGAGGCTTCAGTAATGAACATGCTAAATATGCGTCCAAGCTGATTTCATCATAGCAAGGGCTGCATGGGCTAGAATGTGTAAATATTCTTTTACATTAAGTTAAGCTGTTGCACTTTAGCCTTGGCGTTAGTCTAAAAGACTTGCAGAATTTACGTTTATAGATTTTCGCCCTGGTGGTATAAGTTTCACTTGTAATTGGAACTTGTCTTTTTCATACCATGCTTAAGTCTCATGAGATGGGAGCAAGTTTTTTTTTTTTTTTTTTTTAAAACAAGATCTGTGTGTGACTGGAGGAAAATTGTCTGGTAATGCACAGTGACAGTTTGTGATGATGACACAAAGAGATGAAGGCTGGATATGCATGCATATGCAATGGCATGCTGCTTTACCTCATCAAAGCAATTTATTTCCTTGCTCATATGTTTTGCATGTTTTTAGTGTAACACCTCAGACTACTAGCAGGGCATGTGTTTTCAACATGAGAAGCCCCAATCCTAATAGAGCCCCAAACCGCTAAACCTGACAGCGTTAGTTAGTAGTTTGTGGGACATTCAATCCTGATTCTGGTTGAGCTGCATGGGGCCACTGGAAAGGCCACAGTTCTTTAGAGAGACCACTGCAACTTTTGAGTCGTCATGAGATTTGTCACATGCTTTCACTTCCAAACTCCTCACATTAAGCTTCAAACCACTGACCTTGTGCTTGTCCAATTATAAATGCCAAAGAAAATCTTACAAAACATATCACGCTGATCCCTTACGCATTGTCCATGTGTATAAACAGCTTGGCCTGTATGCTGTTATAGAGCAGTCTCCTTACTTTCACTAGGAGGAAAGAGATAGTTTTTTGGTACTTGCTAACTCCTGCCTACTAATAAAGCTTCATAAAAATAAACAGAGTAATGTAATTGATAATAACTGTGCTCTGCTGTCCTGTAAAGTCTTTGGGTTCACTGTAACAAATACGCTATCCCATCCTGTTCTGTCTGTGGGAGACCTTGGTGTGAATGTGAGACACAGTTAGATCAGGTTTTTTTTTAGGACTGAGGCAGGGTCTGGGTATGACTAATCAACTTGACTGAAGTACCTGCTCAGTTGTACTGCCTTTCAAGCATGCATGCAAAAACATTTCTAACACACTTTTTTTTTTTTTTTTTTTAAATTTTTACCTAGAAACAAGCCCCAGGGCTCTGACCAAAACACTTCTAATATAGGAAAATTGAGCAGCTTTGAACTTTGGTGTTTTTGATAACTACTTGGTATGCTTCCTGGAGGATAACCCGTGGGTTTGGCTTCCCAAGCTTTAATCCCTTTGATTAAGTGCCAGGGCAAGATAACTTGGCACTCAATAGGCCCTGTACCTTCCTAATATCCTCACTGTCCCGGGCTTGAAAGCACCAGCGCTCTCAAACTCTCAATAGGTGAATTCTGAGGCCTCCTCAGTCCAAAGACTCCTCTGCTGATAGTTGTTTTCAAAGTTTCGGCTAATAACCTCCTTCCTGTCTGTGCACTTTCCCTTGTCCCTCATCCTGTTTTAGGTCAAGATGTCCTCTGTTCTTTTGCTCTGTTTGTGCATTATGATTCACAGCAGCAAGAGCGTACGTGGTACAGTACTGCTCCACCTTCTCCTCCTTCACTCCCTTTCAGTGACCATGTGGGGCTGATGGCCTCAGATTAGCATGGCTCAGAGGAAGAGCACAGTTGCTAGACTAATTATGCTGAGGACAGTGGGTAGCCAGACACAGGATGATTGTCGTTGCTCAGTTTTATATTAGTGCATCAGCCCTACAAAGGTGCAGCTACTTGAGGACAAGGTTCATGGCCTGCCCCCCTCAAAATCCCTGTTATCATCACCATCTGTATGGTCTTGACTGTTTACAAGCATGCAAAGTAAATTATATTGCAGTTTTAATCATTATGACAATAAATCACTGATCACATTTATTTATCCTTGTGAAGACAGTTGGATATGAAAAGCAGATCATGCGCATACTGCATATTTAATCTAGCAGTCTGTTATCAAATAATTTCTCTTCTTAGTATACATTTTCCAACTTGATCCCTCATTTAAAGCTGATGATTTGTCTCAGAGTTGCAATGGAAGCAGCACACGAAGACTTACTCTGTCAGGCATTTTTCTGCTGAAACCCATATAAACTTGAGGACAGACACTGAATTCAAGACTTGGAATTTGCAATGGCAATGCAATGGAAAAGAAATCCCCAATAGACTATTGGCAAAAATATCGTATGTTGATGCTTAATTTCATGCATCCGTATTGGTATTCACAGTAATTAACTCATCTCAAACAGTCATCCCCTCAGGTTTTGTTTTTACGTAGCTCAAGCTTAACTGTGCTGTATCTGTTTAAGTCTTTGTTCATCTGTTTGTGTTTTATATTTGAAACATATCACGATCTAAATCCAAAACCCAAACAATTGTTTTGTGCAACAATTTTTCTGCTCTTTTACGGGAAATTGTCATAAACCTTGAAGCTTGAAAAGTAAATGAGTTTGTTTGGTGGGAGAAAACCTCAAACTTCAAATAACTGGCTCATATTTACTGCATCAGGCTGCTGATGCCTGCTTTGATTGGCTCAGTGTTTCCCAAGAAGACCTTTTGTTATGTATTTCACTCCAGCTACCCTAAGACAACCAGTGGATTTTGATGGAGATAGAAAACAAGACACCCTCTAAAACTGGCTGACCCCTCCCAGCACTCCGTACCCTGGCTGCCCTCGCCGCAGAGATATGAGGGCACTCTGACATACTTCTGAGACATCTTTTGTTGTTTCTCATGGGTAAATTATGCCCAGTGTTATTCCATGTGAACTCCCCTCCACACACATACACATAACCAAATCCAGTCTGCTGCAAAATATAAAGCATTGCAGTTTCTTTCACACACATCAAATACTGTATAATAAATACTGTTAAAAGATCACAGCTGGGGCCATATTTAGACCTGTGCTTTCAATTGCAATCTAAGACAAGAGCTTGAAACAACAGGCTATAGTGAGTGTTTTTTTTTTTAAACTATTGAACTAAGCAACATTTTTGTTGGTTTTCATTATTTCTCATTTTGGAAAAAAATAACAAAAGCATTTTGATGCTGTGGATAAGAGCTACAGAGAGGAGAGAAGACTTTACTGTAGAGACTGCAGACTTACTGCAACATGTTCCAGTAACATTTGTTAGTAATGAAATAACTTTGCAGGAATACTACACATAAACATACATTATTTGCTTAGTGTACATGTTAGGTGCACTTTAAGTAGGCTGAGAAATGTCTGTTGTCTTGGGTTATGATTTTGTAGCCAAAAGTGCATTCTTATCAAAGTAGGCAAACGATCCAGCCAATGACATGCCAGTAGTGGTAAATAAGTCAGTTTGCACAATGTCCATGTTAAACGGCCTCAACTGCAGTTTAGACCTACCTATGAATGTGAATTGTGAACTACTGAGAGTCATAAGAAGTCTAAGAATGCAAATACTGATCCAGGTCAGTTCCATGTACAGTCAGGTAAGAAGGTAGATATGTAAGTTATCAGGCTTGGTTGTTCAATAGCTTCATTTGGAGAGTGATGAGCCCACCTTGGAGAGTCTTTAAGACAAGCTCCTCCTGGCCTCTCAGTTATGTCTAGAAGCTTATCAACAGTCAGATTAATTCCCAACTTTGATTCAGACATATGCTTTGCTGGCCTGTCAGTAGTCTCTTGTTTGGCACTTATCCTGTGCCATGCCATGCCCCACCAACACCAAAGCAATGTCCTATGGCATCGGAATAATGCAGAGGGTTGAGTCATCCACCATGGTAGATAGCTACTTGACTGCATGCATGTGTGTACGAGTGCTCGTTTGCATACACGCCTGTGTACTAAAATATGTGCAGTACTCAAGATGGGCTCCATTACTTCTCCAGCAGGGTATCTCTTAACTCCTATCTTTTTAATTATTTATTTCATGAACAGTATATATATTTTGTTGGGGGTTATTGGGGCATGAATAAGCGTGTGTCACGGCCTTTTCACAATCCCTTATGAGCAAATCCCACCCCCATCCCTGCCTTGCCCCCAGCAGGCCCAGCTCAGAGTTCTTCTGATAGCCATGAAGGGATTTGGGCTGGATGGGCAGACCCTGACTGGGCTGATTGCTTTGAATGGCACTGGCTAAAGCTGCCTTTGAAAGCAGGGGCGTTGAGGAGCGCCTTCTCAGAAGAGCCTGTGTAGTCACTGCCTCTGGGAGGGACCCTCACTAATACCCCAGCATAAGATATACAGGAAGAGGCAGGGATCACCAGTCACCCCCAGCAATACAAACACACATACATGCACATAGACATGCACACACCCACTTACTTAGACAACAACAGAAAAGTACTTTCAGCAAACTTTTTGACTTTTACTTATGTAGCCTGCTGGTTGATGGATCTGTAAGTCATTCAGACTAGACGATGCAATGACTTATTTTACCCTCCCAAAGTACTGCAGAGTGAAGTTCTTCATATTATTTAAGTCCTCACTCAGTTTGATGAACAGCAAGCCAGACAACTTTCTATTTGTGCTGAAGCTCACTTGGTATTAAGCCCTGAGCAGCTTGCAAAACAGGGAGGGAGGATTTCCGTAAGGCGTACGTGGGCTTGCTTGTTTTGTTCGCTGTTTCACCTTGTCCTTTTGCTCTCATAAAACACCTTGAACACGAGAGAAGACAAATTACAGCTTCAGACGCAGGTGTCCTGGTGCGTTTTTATCTCTCAGCAGGCCCCCAGGGTACATTACCTGTGTTCCACAGGGCTGGCTGTGACATGGGAGCTGTCACTGCTGGGACCCCTGAGGCCCAGGCTGCTGCTCTGAACAGGGTGGCCCTCTCTCTTTGATGGCTTGTCCCCTGGAGCAAAGAGCTCTGAACTTAGGATGGGTCTGCACCCAGCACTCCTGCCCCCAAACCCAGTTTACCCCTTGACTTTTGCTATCACCCTAGTCATGGGAACAGGCATGTCCACCATAAGCAAGCCTTGGTGATTAACTTGAAAACACAGGTTTTTCGGCTTTGTGCTCATTACAATGATTGGTGCAAGTCGAGACACGAAGACATCAGGGGTTTCGACTACTTGTCTTTTTTCTGTTCATACATATGGAAAAATTCCTCGGTAACGCTTGTTGATGTCAGTAAGCGTTGTGTCAGAGAACTGAGGATACGTGCTTGTCTTTCACAGCATTTGAATGGCTTCAGGCGAAACAAGCTTATTTTGTGTGAAAGAGAGAGAGAAAGAAGGGGAGAAATAAGTAGCAGTAAATAACTGATAAGTGACAGAGAGAGCAGCTTATCTTGTGACAGCATCAGTGTGGAATGGAGGCCTGGTGTGTGTAAGTTAACCCTTTGACACATCTCATGGTGAGGCTGAAGGTGAGTGAAACGCAGAGTCACAGATGAAGAACCGTGGAAAGGGGAGAAGCGTAGAGGGAAATGGAAAAGATGGCAGGAGGGGAGTGGGTGGTGCCTTCAGCGTGCCTGGTTTTATTTTCAATTGCAGTTTACAATTTTTCATGGTCATGTCCCCTCTGCCTCCTTTTCAAAATAATCGGCTGTCGGTTTTTGCAAGTCTGGCCGCCTTTCATTTCAGAGGTTTGTTTTTGAAAAGGTTGCTATTATAGCCAAATGGTTTCTGTGCTTCTCTAAACACAGCAAGGCATTAGTCTGGGCTCCGGTTTCAGGGCCTGGCTCCTAATGAGAGACCCAATCACACAGAGGGAAAACACGGATCAGCCCTGCTACACCAGACCCAACCTGTGGTTTACCTCTTGAAACACAACCACACTCCTTCGCTCTGTCTTTTCCCCCCTTTTTTTCTTCCATTCTGTCGTTCCCTCCACCTCCTGTCATGACTCTTCTCTTTTACAACCAAGCTTGATCAGAGTTGATTTGCAGCTGCACTGTTCTGCACAGATCTGTAAATAAATAGATTAACACCAAGAGCAAAACTTGGCTGACAGCTTGTGTGGATCACATGCATGGTGCTAGAAAGCTTCATCTCATATGGGTAGAAAGATTTTTCTCTTCAGCCATAGAGAGGGACTGCTAGTCAGAGCAGTGACGGCCTGAAATGCCATGTAAATAAGTATACTGTATGTAGACCACATTGCTGACCACTCTTAATTACCTTGAAGGTCAGTGGAGAGACATTCTAATGTTACCCTCTTTGTATAAATGTCATTTCCTACTCTTGTCATCAGGGCCGACAACAACATAGTTTTAAGTGATTTACTTATTCTGTCTTCATCTGACCCATGTTATAAACATTTTAATATGAATAATGCCAAAATGAACTTCAGCTGTGGTTGCCGTGTGCACTGACTCATTTTTGCTATTGTTCAGTGAGGCTGTGTGAAGAGGATGTGCTGCAGTCTTGACTCAGATTTCAGAAGTTATCAAGAACTCTTTTTTTTCTCATTTTCCACCAGACTTCAATTCTCTCTCGCTATAAATTTAAATTTCGCAAATAAGCAAATTTTTAAAATTTGAATGGAGGTAATTAACAGAACCTGCTTAGTTTGCTGTTGTACCATTAAGGTTGCCGTCAGTGTGAGCGCATCTTTAGGGTAACTGTCTGCAGTGTGGGTGTCAACTTATTGCATGTAATGAGAAATGTGTACAAAAACAAAAATGATTTGGATTGTGAATGCATTTTGTGGAAGTGTGTGGAAGCTACTTGCTGCAATATAGCGACTGTGGTCCCAACTTCTGCTGACCCTATGGCTCTCCACAACTCTTACTCTAGTGTACACAGAACTCTACCGTATTTGCTCTGAGGAGCACTGGTTGTCTGTTCTGCACTACTGAGTCACAAGACCCTGTCAGTGAGGCAGTGGCTTTGAGTCCTGTAAAGCTGTAGTGGAAGAGAGGATGGAGAAGAGGAAGAGAAAGAGACAGAGCAGTATGCACAGAGAGTCTTCTGTCACTCTGACACTCTTCAGTCTTCTTGCAGTGGGGACTATGATTTATGGAGGAGTCTCCATGTTGTAAGAACCTGAACAGGATCACTCGCTTCTGCAGGAAGAGAGAGGGGGAGAGAGCAGTCTCCTCTGTCCCTGGTGCTTCTCTTACACACCTATCTTAGTTCTTCTTATTTCAATTTCTGTTTATAGTTTTGACGGATTATAAAAAAGCAATGCCGGATGGATACCTTCTCTTTTTTCCCCTTCTGTTCTTTTCCCTTTTTTCAAAGTGAGTGATTGTTAAACAGTTTATGTATTCTCTTTCTGGCTGTGTGTTTATTGGAGGTAGTGAATTAGGTTTGAAACCATCACCGGAGGTTGTGTTTGAAACTTGAAAGGAAGCCCCCATAGCACAGGCACCCTCCCTCTCTCTCATCCCCCCATCCTCACTCACTCACTCTCTCTTTCTTTCTCTCCCTCTCACTCACTCACACACTACCTCACACTCTCTCCGCACAGTTGTCACACAGTGGCGTCGCTATCTGCACATTATTAGTTATTACTTTATCGGCTCCCAAAGCTGTCAGAAGACACCCTCCTGGAATATACAGCAGGCATAAGCCATCAGTCCTCATTACGCCAGACCCGTGTGCAATTTACACCCAGCTGCCGCTCACACACCCATGACAACATGCTAATGTGTATGTGTTTTTTTGCATGCGTGTGTGTGTGTGTGTGTGCACACTTCTATGCAGATGACAGGGCTGCACACATACGATATGAGCACACCTTTGAGGGAATGCACTCACATGTATGCATGGGGCAGGGCTAATGTGCAACATGATAAAAGCATCCACCAAGGCCTTTATGTATGCGTTTGAAGAGAGCTAGGGCTTATGTTTTTTCATGTTCGGTGCTGCTGCTCCAAGCCACCAGGAGGCAGGGACAACGTTGAAAACTGCCGCTCAGGACAGCTCAAGTTCTGTTCAACACACAGGTGTGCGGTAAAAACCCTGGAGGCACCCGGGACAGAACAGGGCTCAGCAAGTCAGGCTGGGTGAGTTACTGCACATCCTAGATACAGTGAAGATCAACACAAACCTCATATCACCTGAAAGAAGAACCGCTTGTGTGTGTGTATGGGTGTGTAGAAGGTGGAGGGGTTGTAAAAATAAAAAGAAGCATCACATCAGCATAATGAATTATGTTTTGATTCAGCTCTTGCATATTTTGCCTGAGGTGGCTGTCATGAACAGATGTACAAGTCAGGTTCTCATCATTATTGTTCACATTTGAGTATGAAGATTGTGCAAATCAGACCTCCTGCACCGACATGCCGCTGAATGCTTATTACACAGTCTTGTTGCCAGTGAATAACCTCTCTATCGTTTGATCTAGCAAAGTGGCCACATTAGCACTGACTAATTCCCTTAACTGTGGGTTTGGAAACAGCACACGTTCCAGAGGCCTGCTGTCACACTGTGATTGTGAGAGTTGAGTCTTTGAATCCTCCCCTTCCTCCCCACGTAGTTTTCTTGAGAGGCATCTTTGGGCACATGCACTCACCAATCCATTAATCACCAGAGTGGTAATTCACGGTTGGCATTGGGGAAGAAGTGGGCCCTATGTTTCTCCATTGTTCTTATTTATGTATACTTTGGGAGAATGTCTCTGAATGGTGTCATTCATGCATAGTAGGAAATAGACAGATTATTTTGTTACAAGTTAATAGACATGTTTCAGTTGTTATTTTGACTGTGTAGACTCATATTTGATGGTTATTTGTGTATTTACTGAGTAGTTTCACTTTTGGTTGATGTTCATGCCACAATAAATCATGTTGTTTGGCTTCATCAATCATGGCTTTCATGCAGGCTTTCTGTGCAGCTGTTATACTGATTTTATGGAGGACACACTCTTAAGAAGGTCATGAATAGTAACATGGCAGTGTGCAAGCCTTTGAAGCACTGGTGTCTCCAAATTGGTTATTGCGAGAGAGACATGTCCCTATTTGTCTGCTGCTGCATTATCAAGAGAATGCAGAAGTATGGATGGCCAGCAGCAACAGGAAGGATTTGCTAAGTTGCTCTTGGATAGCTGAGTCTCCATCACACATAATGCTAAACACAATTATGCAAACTTTTTTTTTTTTCTGTGAGAACAACGCAAAATAATGGCTTTAATATATGCCCTTACCTCCAGCAAGTGTTTTGTATGCAAATTAGGTGTGATTTCAGGGACGGAGAGGCGGAGTGTCTCTTGCATCCATCTTTTGTTGCCGGGCGGATTAAGGGAGATCTGTTATGGTTTGTTAACATGAGAGCTTTTGATTCGGATTGAAACGAAACCATGTGTAGAATTAGATTAAAGACAATGTGTGGTGAGTGGCGGCTCAGGCATGTGCTGGACTTCACCCGCCCGTACGCCAGCGCTCACCACTGTGGTCCCATTGTTTGGCCCGGCTTCTGTTGTGAAGTGGGTTTTTGTCCTGTTTTTGTTCTGTAATGGGCTATAATAACTTATATAAATCACAGTGACTGAGCCGGAGCGCCTCGGTTTGGGCTTGGCATTGATGGAAGGCCTGGTTCTCCCGAGGACTGGTGAGCAGAAAGTCTTGTGTACGGCGAGGGAAAGTTTGAAAGTCAGCGGGCTTTAGGTTTGACAGTGTTGTTTTGTTGTGAAGGGAATCAACCCGAGGTTTTCTTCTGGGGAGGAAGGTCAAATAAAGAGAGAGGAAAGCTTTGATAGTGATCTACAAACAGTGTGTTAGACCAGGACAGGTGAAAAAATATAAAAAGGAGCTGAATTTGTGTGAATTTCTTCCCTGTCTTTGCCTTGCCTGAAGGGCTTTATTTTGACATCAAAAAGAAAGCGAGAAAAATAATGCTGGATTACAAAATCAGGCTGTTCTCATTAAAAAGAGTACACTAACATCAACGGAAGGAAAGAGCATAAATAATGTCTTCTTGGAAACTGCACTCGGGCAGAAGTGAGTGTGCTTTTTCTAATGTTAACTGACCTTAGTGAAGGTGTGCGTTTGTGATAATGTGTGGGGATGATAAATGAAGGAATCAAGAATTAGTTAGAGCCCTCACTGTGTTCATTACTAGCCAGTGATGTTTTGTCAATGGCAGGACTCACATCGTCTTGTAAGCTTTGGGCGGTGCATTTAGTTGCACTGCTGGGAATTGTCCGTAACCCTGTTTTACATTGAAAATAGCCCAGAGGAAAAGGGGTAAGAGGAGAGAGAGGAGGGGGTGCAAAGAGTAACCACTGATTAATTATGCACATCCCTGATTGTGACATGCTATCTGCTGCTATTAATGGGCAAGGATAATCACTCTGGATTGTAATTGCAGCCTCTGACTTCAGAAGTATACTGTGTCCAACATCAATCTTCATACGAAGCCTTGCAATTTGGTGAAGAACTTCATTTGCGACTGTTGTTGAGCCTCCAACTCATTTTCAAGAAGAGAAGTGAAGTATTAAGGAGAAGTGGGGGCAGAAAGGGTGGAGGTTGCTTTAAATGGTGTCAGCCATAGACGGGCAAGTCAGAACAGGGAGCCATGATATTACTGTACACTGCTTGAGGTTATGAAAAATAATTAGAGATCTGTGTGGAAGAAAAAAATGTATTTTGAGGTATATGAAAGTTTTCACAGCTTTCATTGTTTGAACTTTTAATTCCGCTCTAAATGAGTGTCATTATTCTCACTCACGCTGCATTATTGTGGAGGAAAATAAACGAGAACTTGGGGGAAAAAATAACACATTAAAATGTTAAATATGAGTTAATAAGAAAATAGCACTCAGGAACAGATTTTAAGGCACCATCAAAACTGCCACAGAGCCATTTCAGGTGCAGTATATGCTTTGAAATGTGTTTTTGTAAACGCAAATGTCTGTTTTATGTCATCTGTGTAATAACTCACCCTATTAGAGGGAAAATATAGAGAAGATAAATGGAGAGTTCATTCCCCATTTTATCCAATTTTAGCGCATTTTTTTCTTCATTACAAACTCAAACCTTATTTAAAAAAAAAAAAATGAAATTGAGCCCAGCTTCTCCTTTTTTTTTTTTTTTTTTTTTTTGCCTTGTCCAAAAGCTGCTCTGGCAGTTTGTCTAAAAGCCGAAATGAAACGAAGAATGTAATTAGAGGGAAGGAAAACTTTTAAGGGGGAATTTCAAAATGCCGAGCAATCAGAGCCTTAAAAGCAGCTTTTGGTTCCCCCCATCAGAGTCTCCTGCCCAGCCACAGACAGTGTCAGTACACAGAGTATAATGGGCCCCCTTTCCACAGAAACACACAACGTCTTACTGTTTTTATTCTACCTTCTGTGAGTGCGCATTGCTGCTGTCACACCTCCCTTATATTAACCTCACTGTGTGGCTTCCAGATCTCAGAGGAAACCACAATATACAGACTTTCTCCTGCTGCAGAGACAAGAAAGGGAGCTTGGTGGTGAGGAGTCTGCATGGTGGGTGATGGGACAAAAATAAGCAGTAGAAAAAGCAGAAGAGGGAAGACCAGGTGTGAGAATGGGGGAGACTGGCGAGAGAGAAATGCGTGAAAAATAGCATGAAAAAGTCTGTCCTTTGGTTCTTTCAGGCCCATTGGCGAGGCTAAACAAACAGCGAATGCTTTGGAGAGACACATTAACTGTAACTGCCCTTGATCTGGCAGTGTTTAGAGTGCTGTCGGCACGGCTAATAAACACTTCATTTAGTTTTAATGGTGCCGGCGCCTCTCCGCAGCCTTCAAAAGTACCCTTTATTTGGGTCATTTACGGCTCTTCCTCGAGGAGCACCCAAGGGACGGCAGATCCAGTCCACATCACTGTCTGCCGGAGCACTCCAGGCCTGGGGAAAATTAATAGGACTATCTGGGAAAAATAAATAAGTGATGGGCTTTACCCCTGCCAAGCAGCCCTGAGAGCTTATTAAGGCAAAGTGAAGGGAGATGGGGCAGTAGAAAAAGAGATTTTAATATGAATTTTTCACCTTTTAATGTTGGGCCAAGCTAGTTCTTTTCTCCGTTTCATCCTTTTTTCCCTCCTTTATTCCGCTTCCTTGTGCACGCTGTCCTCTCTTCATCTTCGTATGTCTCAGTGTTCTTCTTCTACAGTAATTGTAAACACAGCAATTATGGATTGTGTGAGACTTAATTATAGCTTGTGCAGAGCCCTGGGGGAGCTCTGGCGGAATGCTGTGGCTGATAAAAACGCCAGCTCATCAGCACCCCTCCAATGGTGGCGAGCCCCAGCGAGAGTGGACCAAAGGGAACCGTTCCCCCAGGGCCCTGCCAGCCGAAGGACCAATTAGTATTAGGCGGGAATTAATCTTAACGGGACACAGCCACTCAAACAGGTCCTCCCAAGGTGAGGAGGAATTAATGTGGTTGCCTTATTGGTTATTGCTGCTGTTGTCTTTTAGGTCGTTCCCCACTCACCGCGTTGGCTTAGAAGTCTCGATAGGCCCGATTGCCCTGTAGCAAACATGTGTTCTTCTGCATGCGCCATAGCAAGACATGAGTTGAAGGAAGCTCCTAGATTGAGAAACAAAGCAAATCAAATCAGAGGAGAAAATTTACCATCTAATTTTTTAGTCGTTCATGTTTGCTGCAGATCCATTTATCCATTTTCTCGAATGGCTTTCCAAAATCATTGAAGGAGGGGGGGAAATTTTAATGTTGCAGCCTATAAATCGTAGTAACTGCTTCTTGTATTTAGACATTCAAAGCTCAGCCTTCTTGTCAGATCCTATCAGGAGGGGCCTCATATTGTGATCCATGCCCAGTTTGAGTATTGATTTCTGGGGAGCATGGCTCCATTAAGGTCCTGCCCGGGGGTGTGGAGGGGTCAGCAGGGGAAGTTGTGGGCTGCCGTGACCTCAGCTGCAGTTTACAATCGATTAACTCTGACTGGGAAGGGAGAAAGTCCTGGGGAAGTAAGCGCAGGGCCCCACACGCGATTAGGCTACATTAGCCCTCTGGTCAGAGCTGTTCCAGAGGTTGCAGTAAGTTAATTAGCACTTTCTTATGATATCAGTGATGACAGGGGTAGAGCAGCTAGCATTGATTTGGCTTTACTCCATTTCAGCCTTGGAGACCAACCTCCAAAGCACCGGATACTCCCAACCTCCCTACTTCTAATCGAGCACAACAGGCACATCACTACCTGGAAACGATTAGTAAGCACTAACCCCGTATGACCACTAATATGTAAATTAACCATAAGGACTGATTTTGATATTTACAGCAGTGTTTAGTGCTATATTAGGGGCCTGAAAAAATGTTTGTTTTTTTTTTTTTTGCCATTGTCTTCTTGTTCACACGATAGCAAACTTTAGGAGGATCATGGATTTGACAAGGTGAAGGTTGTACTCTTATGATAATGTGGCAGGTAAGGCTTGAGATACAGGTTTCTGCTTTGACGTCCCATCATGTGTCTGTGATTTTGCCCATGACTGTTCATTGTCTGCCCAATTTTCGTCAAGACAGAACACAAAGAGCCAGCACTAATTTCTTACCTCATCAATTAAAGTGTAAAGATGTCAAAAGATGATTGTCTCCCTTGTTTACCGTAAAACGTACATCTCCCCGTCTCGTCATGTCTCTCCAGTAATCCCTTTGTTGTTTTGCAGCCATTTTCCTTATTTGGCCTGTTATACTCTGTTTTGTCATTCTTCTTTACCGCTCCATCATTCCTTCTTTCTTGCGTTACATCTCTCACTTGTCTGCTGGTCTCACAGTACTCCCTTTGTTAAATGAAATGTATGCCAATAGATCACTCACTCTCTTTGTTCTTCCTCCTTTACAGTACACAGCTCTCAATATTGTTTGTTTTACCAGCAGCTAAACTGCGTTACACCTTCTTTTTCTCTCTCTGTCTGTAATGCTCCATCTCCGCCTGTCTGTTATTGCTCGAGGCCCAGCCAGGCAAGTGAACAGCGACAGATGAAGCACCTTGTCTTTCAGCAGTGTTGGAGGGAATTAATCACAATTCAGTAAGTGCTCTGATGAGGATTCAGAGATCCTTGTTAGAGATAGAGCCATCAGGTGTGTCTGATCCGTCATACCCTGACAGTGGCCTCGGGCAGGACACTGAGCCAGATATTAAGGCCTGTTTAGGACCCTGTCCTGCCCTCAGGTGCTAGTGGTCATGAGTGCACAGGACTGAAAATGAGCCGTTGAGTTAGTAGTATAATGTTGTTGAGTTACCAGCCAAACTGAAACTAATTACAATATCCTGCAATATCCAGCGCAGAGTGCCAGATCATGGCTTATAGGCCGTGTGTGAGCACACTTGTTGTTTTATACTGATGTATGGTCACTACGTGCATCAGAAATGTTGGAAACAAGGTGCAAAAATGCTGCCAGATGATGTGCCTTTCAAAGATAAATTTGTGGCTTTGCACATATTGGAAATTTGCTCACTGTGTTGTCTCAGCATAATCAGACAGTATTTTATTTTGTCAGCCAAAGATCTTCCCCATCTATTACTCATATCAGTTACTCACTCTGTAGCACAAGAAAATATTAAGGGTTTTTCAGGTTAGCCTTTGACATACATTAACAATTTGTTAATAGATGTTATATTTACATATTATTTATTTTATATTTGTGTTATAAAACTTTGTGTTACAGTTAATAAAACTTAGCCAATAAATTCTAAACCTAGAAAATAAAATAAACAAAAACACACATTCACATGTAGACCATTATTGATAGGTTATTATACAGTCCCACCGAGAGACAGACAGACAGTGAACAGTTGAATTCCTCTGCATATTAGTTTCTATATGCGACCATGTCTTCACATGCCAAGGAAGTTGCTATTCTCTGAAAAGACAAAGTGCATGTTATGGTTTTGTGACAAATCTCTGACATGACACGCTAATCAGATAAGAGCTCAACCCTGAGGCCAGAGGAGGCCAATGGGACAAAAGAACAGGCTGAAAAATAATAAATATCTCTAAAATGTTACAAATTATAAGTGTTCTGTTATTGAGGGAGTCTAAGGGATGTGCTCTTTGTGTCTGCGCCCAGTTGCACATTCCTCAGGGTAATTTACAACATGGCTGCAAGCTGCTTGTTTAATTTCGGAGCCCAAATGAAAGCGTTTGCGGCTTATTGGCATACTTTTCTTGTTAAGCAATGTTTAAGGTAGAGATAGACATGGCAGTAATTGCAGGTTTGACTGAGAGTAGGAGTTGAGTTAGCAGACATCAACACTCCCTCTGCCTTGGGAAAAAAACAAGAATAAAAAGATAATGTTGCAGATAAAGTGTGAGAGAGGTATGTCATCCACTTAACTATTTCACTGTTGGGGGATTCATGTGGATCCTGATGAAGATGCTACACAGATTCAAAGTACGACGGGAAACATTTGAGCAGAAGATAAACAAGAAAGCGAAAAAAAAGTAACTAGGACAGAAATTAAGAATGAGGACACTTCAGCCTGTAATAGCGGTAGCATAACAAACACAAGCCAAAATTAGTCTCCCACAATAAACTGACAGGGGTATAAAAACAAGCCTGCATACTTGTTGTGAGATTATAATGAGGCATTGATTGTTTGTCCTCAATTTCCATTTCAGTTCCCTCTCAAATTGAAGTCAGACACTTGTAAACATCCATACCTATGTCTTTGCTGTTCTCATTAGCTTGTCTTTTTATTTCTCCCCTACACGTTACTGAGCAAGAGGATCCAGATGAAGGCCTGTGTCACTTCCTGTTTGCGGGAGTGCTTCCTGTTTTCCTGACCATGTTCTGGTCGTCTGTTCCCGCGCTGGTGTTTATCGCCTGGTTTGCAACCATCTGAATGTTGCAGCTGAGGTCCTCTGGGATGTTTGTTTGTGCTGTCTTTTATTATGCCATTTTTTAACTGCCATTGTGGCAAGACAGGAATGTGCCATTGCTTGTTGTTGGCTGCTGGAGTGAGAAAGCCCAATTACCAGGGGTCCCACTGCCTGGTTGCAGTTGTAGTTGGGCTGTGTGTGTGTGTGTGTGTGTGTGTGTGTGTGTGTGTGTGTGTGTGTGTGTGTGTGTGTGTGTGTGTGTGTGTGTGTGTGTTGTGTGTGTGTGTGTGTGTGTGTGTGTGTGTGTGTGTGTGTGTGTGTGTGTGTGTGTGTGTGTGTGTGTGTGTGTGTGTGTGTGTGTGTTGGCGTTGTTCTGGTGAGCAGCTGTCCCAGGCCCCATTGGCAGTGATGGCAGGGGATGGTTACGGTTACAGCGGTGACAGCAAGGAGGAGGAAAAAGCAGACGGGCTTATGAGGGACTCCTCATGTGTTCTGTGCTGCCACCTTGGTACTGCTCAGCAGCCAGCACTCCCTGTCTGTCTCCTCACCACTTTTAACTGCTGTCTGATGTTGTAAAATCTCCAATGTGACGCTGCGACTGAATTCATGTGCATTTCTCCCAGTTTACACAGTATGTGTGGCCAATTAGAGCTAGGGTTATGAGGCTGATGTATGGATTATAGTCTATTATTCCTCCTTCCCTAATGTTGACCATTAACTGCTGTGTCATTAGTTACTTTACCAACTGTGGTGGCGGCCCAGGAAGGCACACAGTCTGTCATTTCTCTGTGGGTGCATGGCATGCAGATACTGGAATGTGCTTGCAAAATGGTGACAGTATTCTGGGGAATGTTAGAAAAGCCAGGAAACCACATTATATGACTGCCATCTAATTAAAAGAAAATAGCAAGTACATCAGTTTTACTATTTAGCTCTTGCATTTCAAAAAGACACATTATTGGATGGTTGTAATAGCTGTGGAGCTATGAAATTTGCTCAGGATTGCACATACCTTCAATTTAACAAGAGAAACAAATGCGTGCATTGTGAGTTTTTTGGAATTTTGTAGCTGCTTTGTATGATATGATATACGTGATTCCTCTGCTGTGCTGTTCCTCTATGGGCAGCGTTGTGTGTGACGCGGCATTGACTTGCTGTCTGTCTGTCTCATATCCAGTGTGGCAGCACAGTGAGCGGTGTCTAATGGAGCCTCTGATGAATAATGAGTCCATACACTGGTAATGTTCTGTGCCGAGTAACGGCTGCATTGGTTTCTGTCCTGTTAACTCCGCTGGTGTAAGATTGATTGTGGTGTGCTCGGCAGTCATACAAAGACACTTCATTGCTTGGCAATGAAAATAAAGCTTCTCCAGCTGAAATGAAGAGCAATGGCACTAGGGCAACTGAGGCAGACCAGCGCCAGGCCTAGAGACAGCCACAGCCCCATGTCACCAGCATGAGTGAGTGGCACACCATGAAATAGGCCCCGCTCCAATAAGACTTATTAGTTTACACATTGCTTTCTGCTAATTGAGGTTTTGCGGAGTTTATTTTTGCCTCACTTGAACTGAACCGAAGTCGTCCCGATTAGGCCTCTCACTGTACTTAGAGATCCTCCACCAAGACTCTCCTTCAAATTACACTTGACACTGTGAAGAAACATCTAATAGAAGTGTGTAATGGGCTCTGATGACAAACTACACGGTTGGAAGACCATGTAATCTCCCCGCAATTAATTAAAGTGCGTCCTGTGTGTGTGTGTGTGTGTTAGCAGTTTTTTTTCTCACTCCCTTTCTCTCACACCCAGCCTAACCAGATGCCACCAAATAACTGAAATAACATTGCCTGTCAACAGTAAAAAATGAAGACCCGTACCCTAACAAAGAAAGGTACTTAGAGCTGGCAGAGAGAGGCAGATGCAGGGTTATTTGTGCTCCAGTGCTTCTCAGTGTCCCAGTAAGGGTCCTCCACAGCTCAACATCTGTACCTCCACCCGCCTAATTACCCACAGCACCCCTGCCCAACCGCTTCCTAGTCTGTCACCGACTCAAAGCTCGCTGGAGAGACGAAGGAAAAACAGAAGATGAGAAGCGCTGGTCCTCTCAGTGTATTTGCACAGTACAGTATTTTGTTTTTCTCCCCCCCCCCCCCAGTTTAATTTTTGCTACTTCAGAGACAGTTGTTCACAATGTTTGGCAGTGTTACACTTTGCTATGTGAACATTTTTTTACTGTTTTTTACACAGCAGTTCAGTTATTTTTAGCTAGAATGTTATTGCCGTTTCATATCGAAGGAGACACTCATTCACTCGCTCGTTCTCGCTCTCTTAGTCCTGTTTGCACATTGTTCTTACACTTTACTTTTCTTATTTATCTTTTTATTTATTTATTTCCCGCCACAGTATTGATCTGAAGACAGAGAACAATTAGGTCCATTTTGGGGATAATTCCTCAGTCTTCACTTATTTTTATCAGTAAATGAGAAATTTGCCATGCTTTATGTAAGTTTAGATGGGAGCTATCAGTTTGAAGTTGCTTGTGCCATTGATTTGATTAAAGGCATTACGCATTGTCTAATGAGTTTTACACATGGCTGAGTGGTGAATAATCACCCAGTGATTTCTGACCCAGAACTCCTCTTCACACCCCCTCCTCCCCTCATTTTTCTCACTTTCTCTCTTTCTCACTCACTTGGAGAAGAGGACCAGACACTTGGTAGTTCACAGAAGAGGTAACGGAAATCAATTGAGATTGTGATTTAAAGAGTTTTTTCTCTCTCTCTTTTCCCCCCTCCTCTCACATCAAATTGATTCCTTTGCTTGTTTTGCTTTAATATTCATTTTAGCCAAGTGTTGAGTAAATGTGCGGAGAATATGAATATTAGGCATCAAGCCTCTTTGCATGAGATCAGTTTTGAAAACTATAAATTTTACCCAGCCGAAAATTGTCTGGCAATTAAAGCGTATTGTGTGTAATAAGCAGTGTCTCTATCGGGTGTTTAGCTTTATCGAGCCTGTCTGGAGATGGAACTCATACCTGCTGCTCTGTGAATTGCAGCACATAAAAGATGGACTGAATATGTTCCCGGGGAATATTGCCCTCTCCAAAAGACCAATCCGTCTTGCTTAGGGAGGCAATCTTAGGTGCGGTAGATAAACTAATATTTGTGTATAACCTCAGTCAGACAATACAAATGATCGGATGATTTTTCATCTCCTTATGCATACAGGGAAATATGAAAAATTGAGGTTTAGGAATATTTGCAGGGTCTGCGAGGCGGCTGGCTGGGCCGCTGAGTGCCCTGGGCCACGCTCCTCACCAACGACTGCAGAGTGAAGAGTGATGAGAATATTATACCCGTCTGTTTCCCGTCACTCCCCATCCTCCCCTCCCACCTTCTTCATTCTCTCCTCTCACCACACTAATTCATATGGCCACAAGATGGAGAGAGAGGGATTGAGCGGGGTAAAATGAGAGATAGAGCACGATGCTGGCTGCCCCTTTGGTTTGCCGTCTTTGACTTTTGCTGTCTGTCCGCCGTCCATGATTGACAGTCACGCTGACATAAATCTCCTGGTCGTCTCGCTGCACTTTATTGTCCCTCCCACCCTAAACCAACACCCCTGCCACTGCTGCCAACTCCTGCTGTCGACACAAGCCCTCTCTTCAACCTCTGTCCCCCGGCTCTCACGCTGCTAAAAACTTCATATTGGGTTAGTCTGCTGGTGTTACTGGGCCAAACAATTCATCACATTGGGCAGCTGGTGGGCAGATGGGGGCACAGAGTCATTCCTAGTGCTGAAGTTTTGTCATACTGAAACTCATGTTTGTGGAGGCTGAGGGAAGATACAGGAAAGGCTGCAATTCTAATACTCCATCTGTGGGAGAGATATTCTAACATGGCATCAATCATCTCATCTCCCACACACCAAAACTAAACTTTGCTTCTTGCAGTAGATTTCATGTATATATTTATGTAAGTTAAACAAGTACTTTTAACCGCCAGCATCACTTTTCACAAGTCTCTTTCATAATGAGCGGCCCTTGAGAGCACAACACTGCATGTGTTCTACCAGTGTCAGTCAAGAAAAGGGCATGTTTTGCTATAAGACAGCACATTTGGTTCCCTTCAAATATAACATCCCGGTGTCCCTCTCTGTACTTTTCTCTGCTTTGAAAAATCTGCTGAATCCCAAAGAATCTAGCCGTCAAGTGCAATTCCCCTCTCCGCCACTCCCTGACATGGAGATGGTGACATTTACCCCCATTCTTCCCTCTTCTCCTCCTCAGGTTTGGGAGTTTTTATTTTTAGTTTATTGCGTTGCCTCACGCCAAAGCCTCCATGTTTTCCCTTGAAAACCTTTCTGTTTGCTCGCTATATTTCTGCATTATTTGCCTGTGCCCTCTGCTTTTCAATATGTCTTTTTTCTCCCCCTTTTTATTTCATTTTCTCCCACCCTCCCGCTGTATCCCTCTCCCGCTCTCTTTCCCTCGATTTTAGCTTTACTGCGGTGAGGAACTGCTCCCCTCCCCTGTTCATGATAAATCAGGGGTGTGAGCGGCGGCACTCGGTCGGAGGCATCAGTCGCGAGGCTGATGAGATAAGCGGCGCTCATCTCGCGGCCCTGTATGGAGATTTATTGGGCTGGGATAAGCAACAAGCTAGCCATCACTCTCAGCCAAATAGACTCCCCGCCTGCATGTGTTTATTCTTATTGCACTGCCACGACCACTGCCACTGTCAGGGGTGGAGTAGCCCCCGGAGGCCTGCTCCGTGGTAGAGGAAGCCTAGCCCTGCTCTCTGGATCATTACCTTCTATTAGATCAAGAAAACAAGGCTCCACACTGCGGCTCTGACTGACACTGATGGCCCAATTTTTCTGTATCTCTGAGGACCACATAGGCATATATAAAATAAGGTTATAAAATATATTGGCTCATCACATCTGAGTGGCAACATTGTTGTCTTCCTGTATTTGAATTTCCAAGCCCTTCTTTTGGCACATAGAAGAGAATACAAAGTATTGTTTGAGACAAACATGTATTTTAGTGGTGGGTTAGATGTTAGGGGGCATTTAGGGGGATGTAAGGTTTGAATAGAGGTACACATTGACTTTGCCAATGATGACTGTGTGATATTTGAATTTTTTTGGCAGTCCTCTAAGCCATCTGGCTCCACGAGTCCATCTTACTCCGAGTCTTTATAACCAGGTTATGCAACTTTTAAAAGAAGAAATAATACAATCATCCCTTTCCAATGAATTCACTGTAATTAAAGTCATGAGCAAATATGTGCACAACTGCTATATTTATACACTCAGGGGTTTTGCTGCTACAGCCTAACTTGGTCTGAGCTCATGGTGACAAATACTAGCCAATGCTAGGAAACCTAAGTCAGAGTCAGTCTGACATGTTATAGCTTGTGATAGTTGAACAACTCAATAATTTAATCAGTGTTCCAGCTAGAGGCCTTTTTTCGGAAATGATTTGCGAGCACTGTCAATGTGCCAATGTTTCATTTTACCAGAGATTGTGGCTCACAAATTGCATATAAATTTGTGCCGGGTTCTTACATGCTCGTTCATGAGTGGTATAAAGACTTTGTTTTGATTCACAGAATTCGCTGAAATTACCAGTACAGGATATAATCTCATGTTACTTGCATGTTCTTAAAGTGGTCAGAGTCTTTAAAGCAACACAATCAATAGAATCGTGAATGCCATTATTCTGTAATAGCCACATGTGGCTACTACTCAGCTAAAGTTACATCGTCTCACTTTAACTGCAGCTGCTGATGCCAGCATTAATTTCAGACAACCAGGAAGTCTAACACATTAACCGTTGCCCGGCTGGTGTCAGAGAGCTGCAGGCCAGGATGTGCATATCAAGCATCCACTCCTCCCTCCACTATCCCCCTGGATGCCACAAAAACATACACTCCACTCACCCAACAAGTTCTCCACAAATTGCTTTTACCCTCCTCACCCCTATGAGTGTACACAATGAACACACACATACACACACAAACTTAGGCCTGGGCAGGGTAGTAGGGGTTAGTTTTTCAGCACTCGGGTTATATTTAATCATGGCTGGCGGATGAGGAGGCTTTTCTCTTTATGAAAGGTATTAGAGCAGCGCTGTGTTTTCACTCAGCTTTACACTCTGCCCCCATGCTTTTCTTCCCCTGACCTCTGTTACCATGTGCCAGGGAGGAATTTGATAAAGTGACACCGGGCTCCCGCTATCTCTTCCTCTCTCCCCATCTCCCATCTTTGTCTCAGATTCTAATAGTGTGTCTGGCAGGTCTGGACTGCCTCTCATCTCATCAGTGGGGTCACACCTTTGGGCTGCCCTCGCTCTCTCTTCACCAGCACTTGCCTTGTCATTTATTTTGCTGCTGAAACGGCCAGCGAACCGGCAGGTCTGATTCAATCTCCTACATCCTCAGGCTGATGTACCGGACAGAGCCTCCACTGTCTGCGATAGTGCTCGCAGGAATGAAGCGGGGGCAGGGTTTTACAGTCTGAACATCAGGCCCTCGTGTCTTGCAACTTTCTGCTCCCTGCTCATCCTTTGCTCTTTCCTCAATAACCTGAACCTTCGGGGAAGATTTTCTTGCACCATTCATTGTTAAAACACACTTTCGTTAGCCAAGGAATTGCACTCTGACAGAATACTCTAGCATTCAACTTTCCCTCTGCATCCTTATGTGACTTACCCCAAACCTAGTTGATCTGTACTACTTCTATTTAAAGGCCCCATTCTCTTTGATCTAACTAAAGTTACAGAGGAAAGTGAGAAACATTGGGGAAGCTCCAGCAGGGGGGTTTACATGCCCTTTCAACACTTTGAGAAGCAGGGGATGCTCTCCATTCTGCTTCATGTTGCACCCGGGGACTCTCCCCACTTCACTAGCATGCATCAGCAGACACTTGGTCATTAGGTAGATTGACAGTGATTGTCTGGTCTGCAGAGCTGAGGCAGCCTCTGCTCGGCTCAGATGCCTGCTTTGAAATGCACACATATAGATTTTGTGTGGGTGAACAGAATTAACAGAAAATGTTACAAGCGAAGGTGATCGATAATGTGTGAAAGATGCGGCGGACAGTGTGGAAATCACATTTTGGACAGGTTGCTACTCCATAATTGATTGGGCGTAGCTTTAAGCGGCTACTCTCTTTTTTTTAAACCTAAAGGATGATGGTCAGTGCCTCAGTACTGCTCATACCTCGAGCACTAAAATGGCAAAAGGTGAAAGGTGTGCTGTAGAATATGATGTTAAGTCCAAAGTGAGGAGCCGTCAGAGTGTAATTTTCTGCCTTATAGAACTTGGCCATTCTTTTCACTTTCTCTGATTTTTCTCTATTTTGAGAGAGCAGTGAGACTAATTTGCTTTTTCGTGGCCTGTTTGGGTCAGGTCATGTTGAACAAAATGCTCCAACATCTTATGTCTCCCCTGTTGTATGCAGCTTCTTGTATTTATCAGATGTTGTCCCTTGACCTGTAGGAAGTCCTTGATTAAATGCATTTGAGAGCTTAGAGAGAACTGGATCAGACTTCTATCATATTTCTGCATTAGCCTAGCCTCTTTCAGAGTTTCTTTTTACACAAGTGTCTTTCTATGTGCACGTTCTGAGACAACAATAATCTTCAGGAAGTTTAGGCTGTCCTCTATTATTCATCAGTGGTAATGATAGAGAGGAGCTGGCAGGATCTGTGGACTTATTGATCTTATCCTCTGGTTTCGTGCCTCACCTCCCATGGGGGAGGAGAAAAGGAGGTGTGCTAAGGCCACATTCACACCTCCTCTCTGGAGCTGAGGGGACATGTCCACCCCCATGTTCCTCCTCCCTGGCACTGTAAGTAAATGTCACACAAGTATAAGTGTCTCATTGTTTTGGAGTGGACAGTTTGTCTTGTTATGGCTTAGAGATTGACTGAACTGTCTGTCCTGCCATCTGTGATTACCAAACATCTGCCCTGTCTTGCTGCTGTTAATTGAGAAATTCCAAGGGATTCAGTGTTTTTTCTTTTTTGTAGTGTATTACACAGTGCTCTGTGGATTAAAGTCCACAACCCTACAGATAACGTTCCTCAGAAATGATACAGTTTTTAACCTTGAGAGGTTTACAGTTTGACGATGGTGAAATGTCTTGCCCTGCCTTGTCCTGCTATTCTGTGGTCAGATTCATAGTAATTTCCCTATGGATGATGAGGATTTTGGAAATGGTGCTGTGTAAAATGTAGAATTTTATACAGGATGTGTAAAGACCATGAGGCAATAACCCTCATCTGGCCTGTTGACCGTACACTACATCGGAGCCGTGCAGAGGCCTCCTTTTCGCTTCCTGTGCCTATGTATTGCCTCACTCCACCCATTTTACTGCCTTGGTGCACAAACGCAAGCCGGCTAAATTAGGCCGGCCCCCTTTTAATACCGCAGAGAGGGGAGAAGCAGCCATTATGAATTATCCTTAATTACAGCCATTTCCTAAACTAATAAAGCTGCTAAATCTTTACTGCAAAGGTTAGTTTACCCAGCATGCATAAAAACCACAGCATGTGTGTGGGTCTGTGCCTGCGTGTGTGTGTGCGTACGTGCACATGTAGGTGTGCAAGCTCATGCATTCAAGCGTATATGCTGGTGATTGGTGTGTGTAAAGAGAGAGCGTATGTGTGTGTGTGTGTGTGTGTGTGGGCGCAGGAGAGCTGGCTGGCTGGCTGGCAGCACCCATAGTCCCATTAATTTCACGTGGGCTCCCTATCACCAGCCACAGATGCCTATAGACACGTAAATGAGTCTCCAGCGAGCGGTGGGCCGCCTCAGCCAGCCAGCTCGGGCCTAATGGTCTGGAAAGCCAGCGTATGTGACGGCAGGAGATGAGGGCCTTATTTACACTGGCAGACATTAGTGGATGGACGCTGATTCACTGATTAACACGTCAGCCTTCCTCACATCCCTCCCCCCTCATGCCTCCAGCAGTTCTCTTCATCTCTTCCTTCTCTACCTTCAAACCCACATAACTACACACAAAAAATCTTTTACACACATATTGTCTTCCTCTTGTTTCCTCTTTTTCTCCTCCTCTGAATTTGCTACACCATTCACATGCCCGTGCCAACAGACAGATATACACTGAAAGACACACCAAGGCACACATACACAATATCCAGTGTTGGAAATGCATGGTGGCAGGCTGCTGAGAAGGGGGAAGCCATCTGTGAATGATAGCTCCTGTGGAAAGATAATGTTTCTCATGCAGCGCCGAGTGAGGCGCTGATGGAGGAAGATGACTTTTTGAATGGTTAAGTGGGTAAACGTTAGATCATGGCCGCAGCGCTCCCATTCGCCTCACCCACCATCAATCCCTCCCTCTCTCCTTTCCTCTCTGCCTTGCTCTGCCGTTTGCTCTTTTTTCTTCTACTAGATTGTTTATTGAAAAGGCACGAGGAGGCCGCCGATAAGAGAGGCAAGGCTAATGCCGTGATTTGTGTCAGTCACGCCGCACAATTTGTTACAATCGCGACACTTATCACAATATAATATGTTTATTCTGGTCAATTAAGTGGCGCAGGAAGGCTCCTGCATTTGAAGTGTCACATGCAAGATGGGACGGGGCGAGGGCGATCAAAGGAAATGGAACTAATCTAATTGTACAGCGTCTCATGCTGCTGCCACCTCCACAGTCATTGCCATCGCCAGTCAGCCTATGAAGTGATACATTTTAGGAGAAAAGAGGCGATGACAGTACAGGTTTATAGGTACAGAGAGGGCCAGGTGCTGCTCTGTTAGGCCGACATGTATGCATGAGAACAGATACTGGCAATGCAGGTGTATGCACAATCAACCCAGTTTATTGGTTTTTGGACTTAAACACTTTCTTAGGTGTTCAAAGGTGCATTCAGATCCATATTTTTTTCTTCAGCACATATAAACATAGAAACAGTACTTACAAAACATTATTTTGCTTAGCATAGGTATGCTGCATGAACAAAAAAGCACTTTGACTCACGATATTTAGGCTCTCCAGATATTCACATTGCAGAAACACACTTGAACATGCCTCAGCAAACAACAGGACAAGTATGACAGAATTGCGAACAGGAAGTACACAATAAACACGCAAGTAATCATACTATTGCGTATGTCTGCAGTTGCATTCAAACACATATATAAGCATCATTGATCGAGCTGACACATTTATAAATGCACATCCACTCATAGAATAAATGGGTTGATCAGCAGACTCTTTTCTAGGTCTGTACAGCTGCCTGCACACATGAACACACACACACACCTGGACACGTTGAGACCTAGTCCAACACTGGATCCCAAAAGAGTCAGAGTATACATAAAAACAAGCCAGGCAGTGAAGGCAGACTGTGTAACAGACCAGTGCTTCCATCGATCTGAGAGGGTTCATTAGGTAAGTGCTGACATCACAGATTGATGTCTCTTTAAACCAGTGCCTGCTGAGGAGCTGACAAGGAAAATCAGCACTATTGACTCCTGTTTTGTGTGTGTGTGTGTGTGTGTGTGTGTGTGTGTGTGTGTGTGTGTGTGTGTGTGTGTGTGTGTGTGTGTGTGTGTGTGTGTGCGCCTTTACGAGACATCACATATATGTTTACGTATTTGAGCACATCAATGTCAATGTGCACCTTTGTGCCAATAAAATGAACATGCATGTACTTGCATTTGGCACACCGTGTGTCTTTTTGTATGTGCGTGCATGTGTGTTTCTCTAGACGCCACACTAAATACCTTTGTCTTTGATGGGCTCTCTGGGTGTAGGTGTTCACTAATGTTGCTAGTTATACACTCAGCCATGCAGCTAAGGAGCCTGTCAGCCTGTTTCTGCCTTCACGCCACCATCCATCCATCTGCTATCACAGGGTAGGAAAGACATGGAGTGGAAAATGGAGATGAAGAATAAAGCAAAGAACATGAGGTGGAGGAGTCAGAGAGGGAGGAATAGAATCCCTCCCCATCTATATTTCATCAGCACATTTAGGGAACTCAGTTTGGTAATCATGTTGTGCAAGTTTCAGTCCAGAGAGAACCTTGGCATGGGGCGGCTTTCATTTCATATGAGGCCTCAAAGCTGTTTAGTGCAACTTCAGAACTTAGATTTTCAAGTTCTTGCCATGGAAGAAGAGACCAAAAGTTGTCTCTGCGTATGACCCCAGTCCCCTCACCCTGTACTTGTCGATTGACTTGAGATGTCGTTTGTATCTGATGTGTTTCTCTAATTAAGAACAGGGGAGAATCATTGGCATTGAGCGGCTCCGCACGCCCATCGATTGGAAGGGGGAAGGGGTCAGTGTCTGTGAGGACAGCGTGGATCGAAGTGACAGGAATAAAAGTGGTGCTTATAGCTACAGCCACAGAGACACCAGACCAAGTAAGATGGTTCCAGTGTCGCATTTTTTAGGTCACCTCAGGTGCAATTTGGCACACAGCTTTTTTGTGGAACAGGTGAATTGCCAAAGAAGCAGAGAGTAGCATTTAGTTTTGCAAATACAGAACCCATGACCTTCTAATTACAGCATCACTTCTGGCAGCACCAGGGTGTTAAGATCATCAGTTTCCCATTTCCACGTTGCAGCTGCATATAATAAGTGATTTTTGTAGCTGCTATGGAGCATTGACAAGTGAAGATCAATAGCACGTATTTAACAGTCATAAGATGTGATGATAATACAATAAGCATTACCTTCTCTAAAGACCATGGTGCCTCATCTTGTTGCTTTAAATGAGCAATTGATCAACTCCTTTGGAACATAAACAGTGTCTTCATGTCCAGTTGAAATGTTTTTAAGCAATCTATAGTCCAGGAGGAACAAAAGGGAAATTGATTTATCTGGCTTTAATACTATCAATACTCAAAATAGTGTATTTTCACAAATAAGAAAAAGTAAGACACTTCAGAAAGTTTGCCTGTACTTTATTTTATCCTGAGCTGAGCATAATGCAAAGTAAGTGTTAGGATTGAGAAATGTGCAGAACTGAAGGCACGAATCCCTTCCAGGCCGCCACCACCGGAGGCACATCGCTATTGGCTGCCTCCAGGAGATTAAAGAGAATAATTGCCAGCTGATTGGCTGTTTAATTTTTCATGGACCTTTGATGCACAGGGTGTTTGTATTACCTTTATCAGCAGGCATAATAATAGGATAGAGTTTGACTCACTTAAGTAAAACAGGCTTTTTCACAGAGTAGCAGAGCCGCTACTCTTCTTCTCAGCAAAAGTGAACACAATGGGGTGTCAGTATCTTTTCAGTACCGTACAAAACACTGCACAATGGATGGGAACATTACTCTTTGCAAGAACCACATTATAATTAAAGATCAACATTTCTGAATGTAAGTGCCACAGACAGACTGGACATATGACACATTGTAATGAATAAAGCGATAACAAAAAATCTTGTAATGAAGCAAACTTTTGGAAACCTGAGAAAATATATGACTACAATTTTCAATTTCTGATAGTATGTCAGATGTGTATATAAGTTTCAAGGATGCAGTTTGTGTTGTTATTGGATTGGAATTTATTACATTTTAAATGTGTAATTTTTTTTAAGTATATATATGAATGAGATACAATTTTAGAAACCTTCATTGTATGTCATGCATAAAATAATGTCTCAAACTGTAGCACTATAGTGCAGTATTATGCTGCTGTGAAAACACAAACACAAAATTAGTACATGTCAACTCAGGTACTGTTTATTATTGGGCTGCTGCATTCTGTTGCATTAGATAATACATATATACAATTTTCCTGGGGACTGGTAGTGTAAATAGTGAAATTAAATCATTTTGTCTGTTCACATTTTGTTTAATTTCTAATTTGGCGAGTCCTCCACTCTCAGCTCCAGCAGACATTGTATTTTACCTGTTTTTTGAAAGCCGTATGATAGCATATGGGAGCTAGTTGTGCCAGCTTCTCCCAGATCAGGGACAGCTGCAGTTGACAGTCCCATGTTCATACCTCTGCCTGGTGACACTAATCTTTTCCTGTAGGTGACCTACCTCCTCATTCCCAATCTGTCTCTGTGTGTAGGTGTGTGTGTGTTGTGTGATGGTTGCAGCGGTTGTCTCCTCTGCGGTTCCGCTTCGGAGGTCCAGGAACGGTGAGCTTCTCATGGTTGTCACTTTGAGGTGGGAGAGCAATCATTTCTTTGGACAACAGTCCCATCCTCATCCCTGCTTCCCGCCTGCTCGGATTAGTTCCTCTCACTGAGAATATTTGCATCCAGAATATTTTCTCCTAATTTATTTTTTCACTGTATTTCCAGTTTTCTTTTCTTTACGTTGTGTGCCTTCTGTGTCTCTTTTCTCTGCCCTTCTCTGTTTCCTTCCTCCTTGTTTTCCCCCGGACGCTGTAGAGCATTTTATTACAATTGTCAGAAAGAGTAACAATTCTATTGTGGGGTGATTACAACAGGGTGTTTTACCCACAGATCACCAGAGCAATTAAAATCTGTAAATAAGGCTACCCATGATGCCTCAGTCCAAACAATGGGGTCCCGTAGGAAGCGTTTGTTTGAAGGAGAACTGTGGAAGAGAGAGTTTCTCTCTCTTTGACTCTCTCAGTCTCTCTCCCTCATTAATTAGGAGACGCTCCTTCAACCCGACACGGTTGTGTCGATGGGCAGCTTTGCACAATCACAGTGACACATATTTCAGACACAAGATGAAGTTGTTTACTTTTGTGTAAGACCTCGCATTACGCCACTGCACTTTGTTTTGCAGCATGGCAAAGATAATGCAGGCCTAATTGTGCCAGCTACAGCTGTTAGGAAGAGGAAGGAGAGAGGCCTGCGCCAGCTACTGTGAACAGCCAGACAAGTAGACACACTTTCTCTGGACTGACACACATCCAGACAAAAACTGTGGTGGGAAAATATGTAACTGGATTTTTTTTGAATGTCCTGTTTGAACACTGTGGAAGTAATCTGCAGATATGTGCCATACTAATTGGAAAAATATTTCTGATTGCACTGATTGTGCTCCTTTAAGGCCAAGGTCCCTTAACTCCTGGCTAGTCTTTTGGATGGCAATTCTTCTAGTCACTTGGCAGTGTATCACATTTGTACCCTGGCATAACCAGAAGACAATGCTGCCAGATAACCAAGACAATGCTGCCAGATAATGTCATATTCCTTGAATGAGCAGCTTAATTGGGGCTTAAGCTAACCATTAGCACAGAGAGTTCCTTCAATTCTGGTTTAGCCTCTTAACCTGGGTTGCCGCTAACTATCTGGTTCACAGCACTTCAAGAAGTGATGTAAGCATCCCAAACTACTTCTTAATGTTTCTTTTTCTTTGTAGAGACAAAAGGGCTCTTTGTAGTTTTGTGGGAAGACATGTGGAACATGTCATGTATTTGGTGTCAGGATGTGTGTGTATCGCTTCCGCAACCACCCCCACCCCACTTCATAAATTACTCACGAGTGGAGTTTGGGCAGGTTGGAGCAGAGGAACCAGATAGATGGAAGGAGGGACCGTGGGAGTATTGCATCTCAGCACAGCACCGTGATGATGCCAGGCTCCGTGGGCCTCACCAGAGGCTATATGCCTTACCAAGATCCTGTTTACAGTCAGCCAAAGAAGCTGCCAGCCACCCATTTCCATAACGCTGCCTGCGGTCCTCTGCGGAAACTAATTTCTCTGTGCCGGAGATGCGCCATGATGCTGCCTGCGCTGTGCCTCTCTCACTTTGCATTCTGTCTTGTGTTTCTCTCTTTTGTTTCCATCTGTTTTCCTCCCATCTTATCTTTCCTTCATTCCTTATTTGCTGTCTCTTTTTCTCCAGCTCCCACTAAACTCATCTTTTCTTGTTGCAGCCTTAAGCACTGAACTGTCCTTTCCAGCTGACACAAAGGAGTGATTATATGACCAGTATAGATCAATATATAAGTTGAATATAGTTTGAATTACAGTATGAGTTTTTATGGTTTAATGTGAAGTGGATACACCTGCAACAGTTCATCAATTAACCCATTAGTTACCAACTATTAAATGAATTGACAACTATTTTGATAATTGATTAATCATCTTAAGTAATATCTAACAAAATTAACAGTCTAAATCCTCTAAATCCAGCTTGTCTAATGTGAATATTTTTTGATTTCTTTCCTCCTCACTGAATATCTTTATGACGTCATCTTGGCCTTTGGAAAACACAGATTTTTTTTTTTTTTTTTTAAACAATTTTCTGACATTTTATAGCTTAAACCGCAAATCATTAAGAAAATATTGAAACTATTAATCAACAATGAAAATAACCATTACTTGAGCCCTTGTAGATGCTTGAACAACCTCTACTCTACCTGTCCACTGGGATAGTAGGACTGTGTGTGTGTGTGTATTTGTGCGTCAGACAGACGTGCCTTTGTTCAAATTTACAATAGATATATTTTCAATATGGGTGTGAAAATATTTATTTAATGTTTTTTATGAGGGTAGTTACTATTTGACATCATTTCACTGTTTGCATGGTATCGTCTTCCATCTATGTGTATGTCAATGTGTCGTGTCCACTCCGCTGTGTATTTACGGTCATGTTTCTACATTCAGACACATCTCTGCGTGAGCCTGCCATCTCCAGCTTTTCCCCTTGTTCTTTTCTGTCATATGTTTGTGCAGATTTTTTTTCTGATTTCAGCCACTTGTGTACTTGCCATGTTCCTGTGCCTGTACATCAGTGAGCATCTGCTCTTTCAACAAGGTCCCTATGGCCTCAAATGTCAGACCAAGCAGCTGCCAGACAAGTGCATTGTGCAGCAGGCTTGTGTTTCGCCTCCTCCCATCCCTCCACTTCTTGCTCTGTGATGTTAACTGTGATTGAAAGTAAGTAGGCAGCAGCAAGTGGAGGAGGGACGAGGAGAAAGGTCTCTACATTTTAGAGAATTGTATACCTGCAGTTTGGACCAGTGCTGCTTTAATTTTGCTTAGAGCTGAGCTGTTCTCCAGGGCTCTTTGATCAGATGGGGAAGATGTTCAGTTGTGCATTAGGAAATACTTCCTCTCCCCTGTTGTGTGAAAAACCAGTGCAATGGGAGGCCATTTGTAGGTTGTCCATATTGGGTCCATGTACTGTGAGGTATCGGGGGAAAAACAATGTGTGCATGTGTGTCAGTGTGCATGCCCTTGCACACACTTGAATTGGCTTGTATCTGCTCTTATATACCTTACACAAGTCTGCACTTGCATTGAAACATTTAAACAATGTGGATTCCCTGTTGCACTTCGTAGTATAGATGGTGCAACAAGATGTCACAGGATGCTTGTTTCAGAGTGTATGTGGCCTTGTTCCATAGATCTCTGTGTGTGTGAGCAAGTAGTCGTTGGATGGGAGCACTGAAGCAGAAGAGATGGAGGGCGACGAGACAGGCAGGTACCCCCCAGGAGGGGCCTGGGGGGCAGCAGGCCAGGGGATGCCCCTCTAGCTCCCTCCCAGCATACTCTGCTCTCAGACACGACTATTGATTTGTCCAGCAGATAAGACCACAGGTTAGCTGCTCTGCTAAGTACTGCTCTTTTCACCTCCTTTTGCCTGCCAACAAAGACTGGACACCAGTTCCATTTGATGTCAGGTGATGTTGTTTTCTTAGCATTACTTTTTCCAGTCACACCACACATTTCACTTACTTCTTCCCTTCCTGGCATAAAGCACGTATAAACCATCAGGGGGCACTGTGAGACTCGCTCTTGCGACCCAACCCAAACCTGGCATACTTATCCATTGTCTTCTCCTGAGGCTTTAGGATATAAGTTCGCAGCTGTGGCAGGTCCACAAGCTGTGAGAAAAGGCACTTTAGTTGTCAATCAATCCTCTACCTTCATCTGAGGATCCTAGAAAATAGAATTTCTGTGTTAATTCAAGCCTAAAGTAGATCAGTCCAAACAGCAACTTGAAATTGTGCCTGTACTTTGCTATATGTAATCAACATGTGCAGCGAAGTGTAAAGTTTGAACCTGACAGATGTAGATAGAAGCCAAGGCAACTCTTGATCAACTTAAGACAGTTCATCTCATTGCCAAGCTCTTATGTGATCGGAAGTCAGTCGGCAGTACCTCAGTGCTCACTGACAGATGGATGAATCGAGTCTTCAAAAGGCTTCATCGGTGACACAACATGAGCCGAGCTTCCTGGAGGACTCTGAATTCTGAGCTGTCACAGGTGGCAGATGAGATAAAGCTACTATGCTGCTCTGCTTGTTTCGTAACATAACCTAACTCATGTTGAGAAGAAAATTGGCACCTGCTTGACATCAATTAAAAAGCAGTTTCTGAGATGTGAGAGAGGGTTGTTGTAACACGTCTTGTATTTTTAATTAAAACAACTTCCTCTGAGTCATCATCAGCTTTTCATGTGTCCGAAGTCAGAACAGGTGTGCAGGTAAGACAATGAACAGTGAAGAAAAGGAACGCCGCATGGGTGTGGATGTAATGTAACTTCCCACGCTTTAATTGCAAGCTAGTATGTATTTACAAGACATTGCAACATGCTTTATCATTGTTAATCAGAAAAAGGCAGTGTAGGACAGCATAATACCAGCTCGTCATATTGTTTGTTTTTCTTCTTGCACCAAGTTGCGTGTCATTTATCATGGCAGAGAGCCAGACCTTTTAGTGTGTGTTAAACTGGTTCTCTCTTGGATGAGAAATGGAGGCTATTACCAGCAATGTCAGCTATAAGAAGCAAAATGCTTACCAAGCTGAGGGATGCCTGCAAACTGTAACTGAATGGAACAGGCATCTTCAATGAATAGTTTTGAATGGTTGTGTTTTAAACTCCAGGTTTGGTGAAATGAGGATTATAATTTATAACTTTATAACAGAGTTTCTAATGTATCTTACAGTTGTACTGCATATATATATTTAATCATGTTGTTGTCAAGGATTACTCAAAGCAGTCAAATGTCATAACAGAAAAGAATACTTTTAACCAAATGAATACACACCAAAGGACCAGTAAAATCTTGAAAAAAAATTGACATTTTCACAGACCTCTGATTTCCATTCATTTAAACTCATCAGTGTCAAATTTAAATGTTTCATGAAAAAGCACCTCAAATCTTAAAGCAGGGGTTCATACCAGGTTAAATCCTAATTTGCAGCTTTTTTCATGTGAGTTCAGGTGCATCTCTTAACAACAGCAAAGTAAGTGTCAAAGCAAAACATCAAACACAACATATAACAACATAATACATGTCCATAACTACATTTCTGTAACTAAGGAATACCAACCAGTACGGTCACATCACATGCAACCTTGTGTGACCCTGTTTTCAAAATTGTTTGTCATTGTGTCTGCCACCTGTACAGAGATTGATTGATAGATTAATCTGTGGTAAACCTGTGGAGGTGCTGCCAGCTGCATAATTAAATATGCAAGATGCCTTTGACTTGCCCACAAAGTGCTCCTGCAACATACCAACCTCCCACCCCATGCCTGGGCTCTCGTAGCTGTAGCTCTTTTGCTAGCTACCAATACCACTTACCTGCAACATGAACGGGGAGGACAGCAACTAATTGCAGGGACAAATGTTCCCGACTGCGGGGTTTGCAGTTGTCTGGGCCTGGTCCAGACCCTGTTTATCTCAACCTCTGTTGGCAGTCATACACACACCACACACACTATGCTCTGATTTAACCAGAGGCAAAGCCCTCGCCAACCCCCACTCTCTCTCATCAAAGATTCATAAAGGCAAGGTTCTCAATGATTTTCTGTCTCTTCCCGTATTCACAGCTTGTTGTCCTCACCCTCCCTGTCTCCTGCCAGTCAGACAGCGGAAGTCAGGCGGAATTACGGCTGAAGTGGCCGCTGGCTCCCAGTGTGTGTGTGTCTATTAGTGTCTCTGTATTTGTTGTGTGTGTGCTTGCACTGGTAAGTATTAGGTGGGGACACAGGGGTTTGCATTTGGGCAGTAGGGCAAAGGGACAAATGGACAGAGAGATGTCAATGCTGCACTAAAAATGTTAGGAGTCCCCATGCAGGGAAAGGAGTTCAACCCCACCCTGTGTTCTCTTCCCCTCATGCACTCCTTCCGCTGTTCTTTGTCTTCCTCCCCAGCCCCTGAGCCCTGTGCACGGTGGCAGCTTCCACACTGGATCTAAAACTAGCTCAATCAGAGCCCCAGTCACCGGGCCCAGGGCACACCATCTGTAGCCCTCTGAGTCCTTCCGTGTGTGTGTGTGGGTGTGTATGTATCTGGTGGTGTGACTATGGTAGTGTGTGTTCACCTCCTTATTTATGTTTGTGTCCATTTGCGCGCAGGCTTAGAAGCATGGGTGTGTGTGTGTGTGTGTGTGTGTGTGTACGCGCGTCTGCGAACCCAAACCACCGTGCCTCAGCCTGTTAGTCTTGCTACTTACCAGGCTTAGCCAGATGAGGGCCACTCAGCCCGGATCTAATTCCTTCGACTCTGGCAGCACTTCACTCCTGGCTCTTTTTGCCTCTCAAGTGTGCATCTGTGACCTTGGCTGACATCAGAGGGGGTTAAACTGTGGACTTGGAGATGCGGCCACAGTGATTGAGTTGTAAGCTAGTTTTTGGATCAGAGCTTCCGCACCGCCATCTGGGCTTCTGTGGGGCTCAGAAAGAGGTTATCCCTCTCTTACTCCTCACAGCTGACCCTGGATCATCTGTAATGGCAGAGAATTTAGTAAGAAGCATCCTCGCTGGGATAGGTAGTGCACAGTGTGGATGTCTGTGGAGTGAAAAAATCGTTAAGAGAGGAAACTAATAAAGAGAGCTGATCTTTGTTACCGCTTCAGATGTAATCCCTCCGTTTTCATTATGCTGAGCTCTGCTTTTGGATCTTGTCTCATTGTTGTCTTTGTGGCAAACAAGCCAAGCCCGTGTCACCTTCGAGTTGGACTTTTGTTTTTTTAACTTAACAGTGAACACAACTCTTTACTCAGTATCGTTTTGACAAAAGGGTTGGGCTCTAGGAAACACAGCTCTCAGTTATTTAGGTCTTGCAATTATTGCATCAAGTCCTGATATTGTCACTACAAATATCACACCATTAAGTACCTGTTAAACCACAAGGAGCCTCTTTTAACACTGAGATCCCGTTTCATTGAGTGATGAACATCTCCACCTAAAACTTTTGCCCCAACTCATCTGCATAGGCAGGTACTTATATACTCACACCCAATGTTCCCTCTAATTTTTCCTGAGTCTGAGCAAACACACAAACTCCCTGAGCGTCCCTTGGACCACTGTGAGCAACATCAGACGTGTTCACTGTGGTCACACCAGCATCACATCCATTCAAGTTACATGGTTCATTAAAAGAATCAAATTACAGCATTTACATTTCTGTTAAAACACTTTGTCAACAGGAGCCAGTTGAAGGCTGCAGTGATTTTAGTGACACTACAATGTAGAAGAGTGAAGTTATTGAATATTTGTCTCTCTTTACTGTTGCAGTGGTTTTGCAAATTGCAGACGGACCCTGTTCACTCCATAGACACCAATGTTATTCCTGTAGCTTGAAAGACAGCTACTTTTGATAAAACTGGGCTTGTAGCACATTGTCTGCCTTGCAACAATGGGAAAGAGGCACCGTTTATGTTTTGACAACCTATATCTAATGAGTTATTGATGCTGGAAGTGTGAATCTGTGAATATCTTTCCAACTTTACTGAACTTGGGGCCACTACCACCTAAGGAGTGATATATTTAATTTTGAAAAAAGCATTTAGCCATACTTGAAGCTTTAAGTGCTTTATTAACACGGAACTAAAAATTTTGTATTGTTTTATTATCACAGGTTCTGTCTGAAAAGAGGTGGCATCATTTTAAAAAGTGAAATCAAACTAATAAAATGTAATGACCAACCAGTGAGCAATACTGGATTCTGCAAAAACATAAACAACTTTTTTTTTAAAAATCTAAATCTTATCTTAACACAGTTAATGTATTAACTTATTTTTGTGTGTATGCATGTATTTATTGATTTATTTAGTACTGTTAACATATCAGAGTTATGAGTAAATTTTTCTTAAGAAAAAAGAAAAAGAAAAAAACCTTGAGCAGAACCCGGCTCTAATGTGGGGGGACCCATCTGCCTGCTGGCCGGGTGGGTTGACTTAGGCATTTATTGAGTCACTAAAATACTGTAGAGTACAGACCACATCAGCATGATTATAAGCATCCTCTGGTAAATTAACAACCAGATACTGATGTCTCTCACCATATGGACTTCAGGAGATGACTGGGGGATGATAAACTGTGACCTACTGGTTGGATTCTCTCTGTTCTCATGTTTCTTACATGTTTGTCCCCTGACAGCCGGGTCCTAATGTTTTTTGAGCAACACACCATACTATGACGTTTTTACAATGATGGTTCTACTATGAAACCAGTTTGACATGTTCAGGTGTTCTTTGTGTGAAAACTCAGAGATTTCAGGTATCAGAAGGTGGTTTTCAACTTTCTTTGTTAACTTTCTGCCTCAACTTTAAACTAAATTTCCTTCACTATCCCAGCCCTCTGGACTTCCAGTAAGCTGTGTTCCTATTGGCTGTCCAGGTGGCTGCTTGGTGTTATCAGGAACACCTGAGCAGCTTGGTGTTATCAGGAACACCTGAGCAGCTCAGTGTCTTCCTGCTTTATTTAGCTGCAGTCAAACATTTCCTCTGTTTCTCTTCACCAGTGAACTGGGTTTGGCTCAGTTGCATTAGTTTGTTCTTTAGGCGTTGGCTTGCAGCTTCCAGCAGTAAAATCGTCTTTAATGTGTTTCTTGGTGTGTTTTAGGGGTGTGTACTGGATAGTTGTCTTGGTAAATGTGGTTCTTTAGCCACAGTTAGCACATGGTGCTAATGTGTGCAGTGATTAGTGGATTTGGTGCAGCTGAGTTGTGTCTTTATCTTGGCTGTAGTGAGTCTTTAGAGGTTTTTGGTCAGACACATTCTGTATTCTTGTTTGTGAACCAACGTTGGTTGTCCAGAAGGTAAGAGTTCCTGTCCTGATTCTCTATTCTCAGAGGTTCTCTGGTAGGCTGCAGGAGACTTTAGCATTTGGGTTGTGCTAGTTTGGTTTTTGTACGGTTTCATTTGGACGACTATCTTGAGGCCCCTCCATGTGGTTTAGTGAGGTTTTCTGCAACAGTTCTACAAAGCAACCTGCAGCAGAAGAGACTTTGAGAGTTTTTAGGAAGTTCTGGAGAGCAGACTTTAGAGCAGCAGAAACATTTGTCAGTAGTTTGAGCAGGAGAAGGTGAGCTTCAGAGTAGAAATGAGACAGAAACCTTCTTGACCCGTGTGGTGAGGTCCTGTACCAAGAGTTTGAGCAGGTTGTGAAGAATCTGTAGTTCTTTGGTGTGAAAGCACAAGAAGAGTCGACTCATTAAAGGAGAAAACAGGAGATATTGTTGCTTCTTCTGTCATTCTGCAGTTTCCTTAGACTGAATATCAAGTTTATATTTTAAATGATTTCCCATGTGAGCCCAAGAAGGCTTGAATAAACTCCCTCCATCCCCTGGACACAACATATTTTATTACCATGTTAAATCTTTTTTTTTTTTTTTTTATGTTTTTTCAGTTTTAATCATCATTTTTTCTCTTTGCTTGTTTAGTTTTGTCATCTGTGTAAAAGGTGCTAAACAAATAAAGTTGAACTGATAAACTGAATAATTGACTAACTCATGATTGTGACAACAGAAGTATTTTCGTTGTGATTTAAGGGTTTATTTTATTTTTAAGGTTGGGGTTAAAATCTTGACAGAAAAAGAAGATTAAAGAAATAAACTACATAACAAAAAGCAATTAAATCAAAGGAAAAAAATTAATACAATAAAACTTTTAAAAAGTTTTATTGAAAAGATTTAAGAAATTTAAGATGTAATTTTCTAATTAAACATTTAATTTTTTAATTAAATGTTTTGTCTTTTTAAAGGTTTAATAATCTAATTAAATGTTTTGTCTTTTTAAAGGTTTAATAATCAAATTAAATGTTTTTTCTTTTTAAAGGTTTAATAATCTAAGTAAATGTTTTGTCTTTTTAAAGGTTTAATAATCTAATTAAATGTTTTGTCTTTTTAAAGGTTTAATAATCAAATTAAATGTTTTGTCTTTTTAAAGGTTTAATAATCAAATTAAATGTTTTTTCTTTTTAAAGGTTTAATAATCTCATTAAATGTTTTGTCTTTTTAAAGGTTTAATAATCTCATTAAATGTTTTGTCTTTTTAAAGGTTTAATAATCTAATTAAATGTTTTGTCTTTTTAAAGGTTTAATAATCAAATTAAATGTTTTGTCTTTTTAAAGGTTTAATAATCTCATTAAATGTTTTGCATTTTTTAAAAGGTTTAATAATCCAATTAAATGATTTGCATTTTTTAAAAGGTTTAATAGTCTTCTTGTGCAATTGTATTTTTTAAATGTTTAATGATGGAAAATATTTTATCTGTAATTTTGAATATTTGTATTTTAAAAATTTTGTTTAATTTCATACTGACATGTATTGTATCTTGCTGAATTATCTAATTCAATATTTTGTCTGTTTAATATAATTTAATTGTAATTAATGTTTAACTCTATTAAACAGACAAAATATTGAATTAGATAATTCAGCAAGATACAATACATGTCAGTATGAAATTAAACAAAATTTTTAAAATACAAATATTCAAAATTACAGATAAAATATTTTCCATCATTAAACATTTAAAAAATACAATTGCACAAGAAGACTATTAAACCTTTTAAAAAATGCAAAACATTTAATTGGATTATTAAACCTTTAAAAAGACAAAGCATGGGTGCCCATATAGCTCAACAGGTTAAGCGGGTGATCCATGTACAGGGGCTGGTCCCCGACGCAGCGTCCCGGGTTCGAGTCCCGCTAGTGGTCCTTTGCTGCATGTCTTCCCCTGACTCTTCTCCCCCGTTTCCTGTCTCTCTCTCTCATTATGCCTATCCGATAAAAAGCTGAAAAAGGCCAAAAAAAAAGACAATACCTTTAATTAAAAAATTAAATGTTTAATTAGAAAATTACATCTTAAAGACAATAAAACTTCAAATAGGAATTGCACAGAAAATACAATGAAGCATTTAAAAAGAAACTTAAACATTGAAAGGTGGTAAAACATTTAAAAAGAAAAACCTTAAAGATTTAATCGAAACATTAAATATTAGGAAAGAAAAACAAACTCAAACAAGCCAATAAAACATTTGAAAAAAACAATTAAACATTAAAAAGACAAAACATTTGGAAATCAAATCAGACATTAGAAAAGAATAAAAGGTTAGAAAAGAGCAAAACTAAATGTTTAAGAAGAATCAAACTAAAGACGAAACATTTCAAAAGACACCAGTTAGACTTTAGAAGATCAAATTAAACAGAAGAGACAATAAAACGATGAAAAAGAGCAAAAACAGACAAAGTTCTTAAAGCATTTTCTAGTCTGAAACAAAATCATCAAGTTGTTTCTTCAAACATTTCCTCTTTCTATGTTCTTGGTTGATTGTGGACAGATTTACTAAGAACTAATTTCAGAAAACTGCTTTCCAGATAAAGTCTACTAGTAGTTGAAGGCATCGATCAAACTAATGTTACCTTCTGATCTCCACAAACTTTACTGTTCAGTGAAGAGAATCAAAGTTTGTTGAGGATTTCTAAAAAACCCACAAGTGAAGGTCTGAGAAGAACTCAGATGGATGGTCTAAATGTGAAATCAAGACTCATGGTTACAAGTTTTAAGGCTTCTGTTAACTAGAAAGTTCAAACTAACAGAGAAGTACTGAGAAACTTTTAAAACTTCAGTCAGACTGTCTGAAGGTTCAAACTAACAGAGAACTACTCAGGAACTTAGAAGATTTCAGTCCTCAGACTGTCTCAATCGTACGACGTAGTGTGTAATTGTATGCAGCACAGTGAGCCAGCATACTCGTTTCCGTTTTCACGTCGTCTACATCAACAGAATGCACTGAAACTTTGCCCCCACTAGCTTAGCCTCGCCGTAGCACGCAGCTCAAAGGGGCGTGTCCTATCTACTCATTCATATCTATGAGAACAACGATGGCTGCACATAAGGACGCCTGACGTTGATTAGCTGCGTAAATACCATTATATACAGTCTATATACGTATGTGAATCGCATCATTGGCTGCAGCAGCCAGTCACCAGTCACTCACTGACTCACATTGAAAAATAGCACAGAATGAATTGTTACGTGTTTATTTTATTTACAGTTTAGGTTGGATTTTTTTTTTGTGCACAGCGCAGATTTTCTGTGCGCGGAGACCGTGTCAGCAGTGCGCAATTGCCTACGCGCACAGCTTAGAGGGAACAGTGCTCACACCCACACACACCATTATACTGCATTCCCTGGCTCGCTGTATGAACCTTTTGCATCCTGTTCAGTGCAGTGCCTCAGGGCCTAGCCTGGCTGCTCTTCCAAACAAATTGCTGGCTGTTCACAACGTTTTAAATGCTGAGGCCCTTTAATTACACTATTTACTTAATAGGGTGAAACAAAACTCGTGTTCACGCAGCAGGAGTACCAGGTGATGCAGAAGTTCAAACACCTGGCAGAAAGCGCTCCTCTGGCACGGACGCACAGCATACACATGTGTACGCATGAATGCACACACACTCACACACTGTGTTACAAATTCTACAGGATTCTTTCATGCTTGGATAAGAAGTTGACTGACTTTGGGACTTTCTACAAAGTAGGTTTTCTGGGGGGAAAAAGGCATCTGGGAAAATGCAGCTCATAAGTTACTGTATACCCTGCCTGACATTTTCAGAATTAGTACATCCTGTCCTGTAAACAGTGAGTTTTTGTTGACTTTTTTGCTGTGCTGTTGACCATTTGGGAACATCATCTCCTACTGTGTGTCACTCCTTTGTTTGTCATGCTAAATGCTTAAAATGTTCATTATAATCATGTAAATCAAGTGCTCATCTTTTGCTGTTTGTTTAACAAGAATGTCCTGTTGATTGCCATGTAGCCTACACCTGACCCTGTCCAATTTATTGGGTTTAAGATTTATGACTGCCTCAGCAGAGTGTGTTTACTATCACTGGTTTGCTGAGCCTATTATGTGATCTCATCATGACAAGCAGAGTCAACAATGAGGTGACTTTTTGTATGCAGTTTGAGCAAAATGTCATATTTATTCAAAGACGTTTCCTGCTCTCAAAGACTTGCTTGTTTGTTCCCATGCTTTGTTTAAAAGGAACAGCTAATTCACTGTCTCTTTTTTCTTCTTCTTGTAAAGCAGTTTAATATACACATTTCTGAAACCCAATATCTGTTGTGTAACAGTTTAAAGCTTCTATCTCACAGTTTTGCTTTACACAAAGGCTTCAGAACTTAACACCACATCCCCTGGAGCTGGAAGGATGACTTGTAACTGGGCAATTTAAGTTACAATAGACTATAATTAGCTGGGCCAGCTTGACCCCGCCATTGTCACCTGAAGACAGGTGGGAATTGTGCCTGCGCTGGATCGATCATGTGACTGGGGTCAGGTGTCGTCCAATGGTTCGGCTGTACTGCTGTTGAGGCAAGCCTCATCCATCACCAGCTTTATTGCACCATTCAGATGATGCCCACAGGGCACTAACGCTTGGCCAGAAGGGAGGGAGCCTGCGATGAGGGGGAGGGATAAGGGTTAAAAATGATCGTTTTACAAGATCACTCTCAGCACAACAAGTTTTCACAGCAACGGTATGCTATTGCCCTGAAAAACTAAGAGTTAGTGCTCCCAACGCCACATTAACCATCTTCCTGATTTCCTAACAGCAGATTTACAGCCTCGCAATGCCGAGCTGTGAAAAAGTGCAATCACTCGCAGGCTCGTAACCTCTTTACCCTCGCCATCAAGTCCTCTTATTGCTCCATTTTCTCTCCTGGGCTTTATAAATAAATAGCGTCATCAGGAAAAACTTCTGTGTCTCTTCAGAACCAGCTCTAATTGGTTTTGCCTGTATAGATAAAAATGTTTCACTCTGGTATTTGGCCACGTGTGTCTCGTTTTGGATGCTGAGTTGAGCTAGGCGGCCATCCCTGTTTAGCGTTATCTTTGCGGTGTTACTGACAAGGCTCAGAGTAAACTTTCTGTCATTTGGTTTTTTCGTTCACTTTTCCTTTAAGTCAGCTGCTCTTGTTGAACAATCCTGTAGCCTGGCACAGGTGGCTAGTAGGGGAAAAGCCACAGCCCCTTTCATTCCTCCTCAGTCAGCCTGGAACACACGCACAAACTCTTTTTCTGTCTGAAATGCACACACACACACATACTCTCACTTTGACTCTTTCTCTCTCTCTCTCAGACATAGACTCATGAACACACACAGACCCGGAGCCCCAGGGGGTGATCTGTCTCTCCACCCCTTGTCGGAAGAGTAAACGGCCAGGAGGGCCCTATCTGTTTGTCCTTTTCCTGCCTTTTTTTTTATTAGAACCTGATTGCGTTTGAACAATAGTTGTCTGCTCGTAAATTTTGCGCCTGTGTTGACATTAGGCCACATTCCATCCCGTAGCCTGAGGAGGAGAAGGAGCAGGCCAGGGTGTTTGGTAATTTGTTACGCTGTTAAGCACCTAATGGACGTCCACCTGGTTTTTGAGAGCAGTAGCTGTAGTTGAGGGGCTTGCCTCCTTTGCACTTCCACACTGCAATAGTGTTTTATTGCTTCCAATTATGAAGGCTGTTTAGAGGCTACCTTGCTTTGTGTGTGTTTTTCTGTTACATCTGGTTCCCCCTGCTCTAGACGGGGCACGTAGCCAGACCACATCAAACGCAGGGTGTGAAGCAGGCAGAGACTGTGCAGGTACAACGAAACTTCTCTGTTCCTGCTGTAAGATTCCAGCTAACTCTATTTACAGCACATGGGCCCAATGCAAACTCATGGTCCTGTGTTTCCAACCGGCTAGAGATGCCAATAATGAGCCTTATTTGTTTCATGTGGTTTAATGAGCAGTCCAGACTGCAGCTGGCAAGAGGGAGACCTCACAGAGTCTGAGGAAGGGGCTGCCCCACCCAAAGGTACCCATGCTCCCTGGCAGAATCATTGTTCCCAGCAGCAGCAGCAGAGCCATGGTGGCACGTGGGTGGGTGGGTTGGGGGTGTTGAAAGCACCACGCGGCAACCACCTCGTCTCCTAACCCACCCCCCCTTTTGCTAATGCATTTTTGCGTGGTTTCCACAACCATTAATTAAAGGGGAAAAGAGTGCATCAGATGTTAGTTTTATTAGCCCAGGCTCCTTAGAGGGAATCAAAATGAAAGGAACATATGTCATGCATTTGATGATTCCCCCTCCCTCTCTGTTTCTTTCTCCACAATTGCCCACCTCACACACTCACAAAGTGTACAGTCAGCAGCTGTCTGCAGACACAATAGCATTTGATTGATCCTGAGGAAACGGTTAAGACGCGGCCCTGCCCACGCTTTCTTCTTTCTGGCTGGCTGGCTCACATTCTGCACCACTTTACATTTAACGCTGAATGTGGCAGTGATTGGGATAATAGGAGTTGGGGATGGTAGTTGGGGATCTGAGGCACCGTTCAGGCTCTAACGAGGGCAGCCCTCAGAGTTCACAGGACCCTTGGAGTCCCGTGTGGTGTAAGTTGAGATCCAAACTTCACAGGTTGGGCCTTGTTCTGAATGACTGCCTGTTATACTGCCCTTTCCACAACATCTCTAATATCTTGCACAGCACAGTAGAAAGATAAGTATGTAGATAAATGCTATCTGTCTGTCTTTTTCACCTTTTATATAACTGCATCACATACAAAGACAGATGTGCTCAATCACTCATTTCTTACACGGTATTGCATATACAGAATGTACATGGATAATATACTTCTTTCTTTCTTCTCTCTCCTTGGGACGTGATTGCATGCCTTACCTTCAGGGGCAGGCTGATTTATGAGACACATGCCTGTTTTTTCATGACTTGTTTGATTGCATTCTCAGCTATCGGGCACTCAGGCTGCCAAAACCATAAAAATTCACACCTGCACAAAATTTCTAGAGAGTCAGATAAAGCACAGTCAGAGCACGAGGAAGCAGGTGATCTGAGGTATTTTGCTTCCCTTGATCAGCACAAGCGTATAATATAGATCAAAACTGACTCAGATGATTGATTAATGTTCATTGTACCTTTATGCAAGCTTTATTTTTTGGTCCAGTTTAGATACTGCATAGGAAATGATTCTCGGAGCACTACCCATGCTCATATTGTTCAGGTAGTTGGAGTCACAGATTTAAAAAGTCATCAACACTCGTCTACTTTTGAATGTCATGAAACTCATAACTTTTTTGAACTTTTAAACTATAAACAGTGTGTAAGGAAAATTTGCAAGGTGGATTTAGGGGACTTGTGTGAATGGAGTTCATTTGATAAAATGGTATTATCATTTTTTTTAAGGTATCATTGGCTGTTTCATGCATTCAGTGGAACATATTGGTCATTTGCATGACTTTCACATAAAACAGCTGACAAGTTCGGAAAAGATATTTGGCATGTCCTAAGATGATGTGAGTCTAGCAGCTCAAGCTGTCCAGTCCCATGTGGTTACAAATGACCTCGTATAGCAATAATGCAATAAGTGTTGTCTCCTCTCTACATTCTCTGGGTTCTTTTTCACTTCGCCTGACACAATTGTGCATTTATCAGTGTAATTGCATGAGTCGGAAGCACTGATGTTGTCTATTAGGCGGATTTCCATCCTGTTAAGAGCAGAGGGCCTTTTAATGTATGGCCCTGCTTGAGAGTACTGCTACACAATTACACACTGGCCAGAGATTGAGTGGACTGATGATGCTGATGATTGGGATGGTTGGGATGGAGGTGATGGCAGTGATGATATTGGACCACCCTGCACCCTTCTAACAAGCCTTTCACAGAGAGTGTATGAGTGAAACAACAAAGTGAAACCGAGGTTAATCATTTTATTTACTCGTTTTTCTCTCTCTCTCTTCACCCTACCTCTCTCTGCCTTTCCCTTTCCTTTCTTTAACCAAGTGATGGAGCCCAGACCATGGAGCAGGGGGGAGGAAATCGATGGGGAGCGCATTACAGTAAAACGTATTGATTAGGAGACCTGCGAGCAGTGTGTTGGTCGCGGAGATGGTGGAATGATGCAATGCTTAAAGGAATTTATCCTTTGACTTTTACATTAACCTTTTATTGACTGCTTTGCCTGTCCATAATTAACACTCACTTTAGCTAAAGTGGTTAGTTTGAGCGCAAAGGGGGCTCCGGCCCTTATTGCAGCGAGGGCCGTGGAGCTCCCGCCCCAGCCGCAGTTCAAGTGCACTGTGCTGCATGGAGGGAAAGGCCTCTGTGGAATAGAGGCGATAGAAGCCTAGATACCTTTCACATTAGCATACCATTTGAGCGGGGGCCTGCCAGGCTATAAGGTTTCAGGGCAAATTGAAATGAGTGATTGTATTGCCAATCTCTCTTGACCGAGCGCCAGATGGGATAGTTAGGCCCATATCTGTCTGGGGTTAATCCATTGGAACAGCCTGGACTCACAAACACATTCTCTCCCTCTTTAACGCCCCCTACCCCACCCACACACACACATGCACACCTCTTTGTCTTTGACCTTAACTTTAAGGTGGACTGTTCTGCCATGGGAAAGTCTTTTGGTGAGCCTTGTTTGTACGCCACCTTGGCTTACACAGAATTTCTAGCAAGAGCCCTGGAGAGCTTAAGGCACCTCGCTTGATATTGACTTTTTGTTTGGTTCCATTTTAGCAGTCAAGGGACGGAACTCTGTGAACAGTGGTAGACTGTGTAAAAGTGTGTGCTGAATTACCTTCACTATATTATCTTTGATAGGCTTCCAGTCTTGATATCTTTTATATCTCTGGTAAACCAGGAGCCTTCTATTTGCAAGCTAATGTTGCAAGATCCCTTGTCAAAGAAATGCAGCAGCTCTGTTGAAGGCAGCTAGTCGGGTTTTTACGGTATGTAGCCTTTCATTATAAGTCAGGGCAGCAGAAAAGAGGCAAGTGTTTTCTCTCATAGCTCTACTGCATGAATACTTAATCAGACCAAATCAAAAGCCCGGGTTCCCTTGGCCTGTGGTGTCCTGAAGCTGATGTCAGCAGAACCACACAGTGTGTGTGTGTGTGTGTGTGTGTGTGCTGTCTGGGTCAGTTTGCACTCACATACCCTGTAGATATGTATGCCAGCCATGTCCTCCTCCTCCTTCTCCTGCTCCTCCTCCTCCTCCTTCTCCTCTGAAGTGGTGCTTCCTTTAATTCGCACCCTAAATAAATGATGAGAACATTTAAACACACGGCTCGTCGCAAAGCCCCAAGGTCGCCTAATCGTATTATTTATGAAGTGATGTGCTACATAATGGTACTTAGTGCATGTTAACAGATGCTATTATCAGGCCCTGATCCAGAGCGCTGAAGATATATTGGACAGTGGATGTTAATGCTGCTCCTCACCACCATAATGCAGCAGCTCTTTAAAGGGCTAACCGCACCAAAATGCAGCACTTAGGCCGAGAGCCAGTCGAACATTAAGTGGCTCCAGTGAAAATATATAACCACAAATTGTGGCAGCCCCCGGCTGTCCCCTGACAACTTTAACATCCCCTCATCTCATCCATAACCGACCCCCATATCCTTCTCTTCGGCTCTCTGTGCCCTCTTCATCCCTTCCGTCAGTCGCTGGCCACAAGGTGGTGGTGGTCGTGTGGGTGTGTGTGAGGGGCTTGTTTGAGGTTTTTTGGGGTGTGGATAGGGTAAAGAGATATGACAGGACAGGCCCTGGCATAATGACTGAGTGGGGAATATAACTGGCCTTGTGGCTGTAGAAGGAGATTCTTGGGTCACTCCTCACAAGCACACATGCGTGCACTACACACACAACATACAAAATGCCATCCTCCACATCTCCCTTTTGCACCTCCAGGTCAGGGGTCACTCTCATCTGTCAAGAGGCAGAGGGAGGGCAGATTTACACTGACAGCAGAGAGCAACACAGAGTCACAGCAGTAAATATTTACACAGGTCTGACAAAAGATGTGGCCAAGGTCTGTGGGGGCTCCAAACACTGTAAAAATTACAACTTACCCCAGATTATTAATCATATACAAATCATGCAGTGACATGTAAAGGCTGGATTTCTCACTGCTCTGTCATGATTGCAACAACAGAGAGTGATGTTCTCGTGGAAGCATCCTGCTGTGTGTGTGTAAGATGAATGGGGCATTAATCATGATACATGATATCATGTTTTCTCATCACCATGTCACTGTTGCTGTCATTTATGGCTTTAGAAACACTTTCCTGACACAGGACTTTCCCCTTTTCTCTGAGCTCCATTCAGTTCAATGAACTTTACTGGCTTAAAAGTATTTTTGCATTGCCTAAGCAAGTAGAAGTTGTATAAAGAGAAATTATTTAAATGTCCTTAAAAATATGTGTTAGGGGGGAAAAAACTATGCAAAACATTTGTACCAACAATATAAAATGGTCTGTCTTTTATAGATTATGCTGACAAACTTGCTCTTTCCTATCAAGGAGGTTATAGTCGGGTACACTGTTATTAGGAGTCGTAAAAAGAACATACAAGCCTCCTACTTTTCTTACCTTCTAGTCAAACACACAATACTGACGTGTTTAGAGCAGGGTTAACACACCTTCACACATATTATTGACTGAACAGCTTAATATTTCTAGGACTGACCCCTTTAAACTTTTTATTAGTCCATACAGAAAGACCGGATAAAAAAAAAATCTGTGTTTATCTTCTCAAACTATAGTCACAGTATATTCACTAGCACTAGTTATATCGTATGTACTATTATTACTAATGATGTGAAGATGGAAATCATTTGGTTTAGGTGAGGTTTTGCCAAGTAGTGGGTATGGATACATAAATGGTAATTATCCAGGAAATGAATGTAAAATCACATGGAACCAGAGCATATGTGTGTTGTGACAGTGCCTCCTGTCAAAGCTGTAGCAGGGTGAAAAACACTAGTGGAAAGTTTTGTGAGTGAGCTCAGAAGTGTGCCCTAATGTTGATGAGCGTCCACCAGTTGGTTTTGATGAGAGGGAGGAGTTAATGGGTTTGTTTGTTTCCTGTGTCCTGTCGCCTCAGGTGCCACTCGAGTCTGGCCCAGACATTACCCCCTGAGGAGGCCCCAGTGGACCGGCCCTTCTGGGGTGTGGATGACCCCAGCATGCCTCTGCCCTTTGATCTGGCTGACATCATCAACAGAGTGGAGTCACTGCTCTGGAGGTGGGCCCAAGATGCTGAAGTGTGGAAATGTGCTTAAGTACACATTGCGTACATATATCTCTATATATGTATATAGCCCATGCAGCATGCATCCATTCACAGGTGACTAACTTGTCTTGTCGTTATTTCCCTATGGTTTATTGGACAAATGATCATTTCTTAATAATGTCTTACATAAATACACACAGGCACATAAATACTGAAGTAATTATTTACAGACCAATGCGTGAACAGTCAAATAAGAAACGTAAACAGAATCTTGCATGCTTCGCACACCAAGTGACAAATGTGGAAAAGCTGGCCGAAGGCATAAGCAAACTAAATGGCTACTTGGGGCCCATAAAGGAAACATGAAAAATAAATAAATAACTTGAAATTACTTTGACAACTGCTTATTCAATCCAGTATCAGTTTTTCAGCTTTGGGAGCTGCTCAAAATCTGCTCATGGCTCTAAAAATGTTTGGCCTGGCCTTGCACTGCATTTACAGATACACGAACCACATGCACACATCTGTTTTTACACATATGGTGCTTGATTTAAACACTGAAACTGCTTACCAAATCTTATCATAAACTCTAGTAAATCATCTGCAGTGATCAGCCACAACACAAAAACCACTGATAGGTGACATTTGTAACACTGATCATGTTGTTACAATGCAAGGGTCTGCTGAGAATCCTTGGGTCCTGGCATTCATGTGGATGCTACTTTTCATGTACCACCCACTTAAATATTGGTACAGACCAAGCAGGCTACCCCATGGCACTGGCAGTCCCACACAGCAGCAGAATGAACCCCACCCCAATGCAAACGCTGCACAGGAATGATTCAGGGAACATGAAAAAGTTCCTAAGACATTGACTTGGCCTGCAACTCCCCAGATTCCAATCTGATTGAGCACCCATAAGTTGCCCTACAACGTGCCCAGTCCACGGAGGTCCCACTCTGCAACCCACAGGACCCAAAGGATCTGCTCCTAGCGTCCCAATGCAGGACACCAGAGGACATCCTTAGAGGTCCTGGCAATAGGTCAGAGCTGTTTTGGCAGCATGAAGGGGATCTGCACAATATTAGGCAGGTGGTTTTAATGTTGTGGCTGATTGGTGTATAATCATTCAGTGGACTTGGTCTTTGTAGCAGCCAATACATGAAGTTGGACATTGTCTTCCTATTAGTCAAACATAATCACAGTGTGACTCATGGGCCCCTCTGGGCCTCTTTGAAGGCATTTCAGCCTTTTGTTGTGACACAAAAAGGCTGTGACTGATCAGTATACAAACGCAAACCATCTTTTACTTCCAATTTAGGCTTAAAATTACATCTAAACCTTAAGTTCACTTCACAAAAGGCCTCCCGCTCCGTCATAGCATGTGATGAAAATAAAAAAGACAAAGGCAGATTTTGACCATTATGTATTTCTTTTTTCTTCTCCAACAGGATGTGAGGGATGGAGAAGATATGAGATAGAAATATATGAAAAAAAACCCACCAGCTTTTCTGAATGGTCCCCACATTAGCTGAGGGGACAGACCACTGGTGATACCTCTGTCTTGATCCCACCGAGATTGATTTCCTTTTGATTGGGGCATCTACATCTCCGCCCTACTCCACCCTCCACTACCCCAGCTGACCCCGGCATCTCAGCCACCCCAACTTGGATTTGGCTGGAAGGAAACCAGACCACCACAGTAGATCCAGAATAGTGCTTCAGTAACATGCTAACAACGCAAAGCTTAGCAACAAGCTACTAGTGTCACAACAGTCTAACAAAACATATGTGGAACCTGCATTTCAGTGTTAGCATACATTGTGTAACTATTTATTATTTCAGTGTACTCTGTTACTTAATCTCATGTAACCCAGACATGCTTTTATCAATGGATTGACTCTTTCTCAGTAGTCACAGTACAGTACATACATATATGCTTTCTACTTGTCACACAGTGTTATAATACAGTATAGAATGGTAAGAAAACTCACTGCTCACATGGTATTGCATTCTTCACTTGTGTATAGTGTAACCCCTTTATTGTGTTCAGAAGTGGAAAAAAGCCTGAAGAGACCAAAGAAAGATTATGATAAGAAAGTTATGAATGTCACCCAATGGAGAACATGAAGAATGTGTTGTCAAGTGTTTATGGTGCAGTGGTGCGCTTGTGCCATATTGACGCGTGACAGTGTGTATGTGTGCGTGTTTGTGTGCATTTAGCCATTTGAATATACATGTGATCAGTTGCTGGCCTGTGCGTTTGTGCACGTTCGCCCTCCCACATGTCAACACGAAGGCGCGGGTGTATGAATGTGATAGTGTGTGTGAGCCTGTAGGCTGCCTGCCAGTTGTTTGTTCTCGAAGATGTGCATATGGAGAAACAGAAACTAGCAACGGGGCCCCTCTGCCTCTGCTCTGATGAAAGGCAGCGCTGATAGAATGACCCGGAACACAACCGCCGTTTCTCATAATTACAGCTGTTCAATCGCTTTTAATTACTCTTAAAGTGTGTAGAGCACCACATTCCCCTGTAATGCTGCAGGCCATCCGAGAGAGCGAGAGAAAGATCCGGCGCTTCTGACAAAATCCACTTTCAAAAAAGCTAAAAAGGGTGGAAAAGGGGGCCGACGTCAAAGCAGTGTAGCAGCCCTCCTCGTTTGATTTCTTTCTATCTAGTTCATGATGAAGTAGAGATGCTGTTTACTATTAAAAATGCAGAATGCACTCCTTTTTTTACTTCTGAAGTTTTTTCCAAGATGTTAATGGTTGCCAAACGCTGTTCTTCTTGCTTCTTCTTTTGCTGCGCCTTTGTTGTTTGTTGTTGTCAGAGAGATTTGTTTGTAGATCGGCAGTAGCGTTGACTTGTTTGAATCACTCTGTGCTCCCTGCGCCACAGCTTGTCTGTCTGAAGCAATAGGAATGGCAGTAAATAAAAAAAAACAGTGTTTTATCCAATGACCTGCATCCTTCTCATTTTTTAAAAAATCCTTATGTATAACACACATAACAGGTATAGAAATTTGTTCATACACATGTTTGTGTCAGTTTGCATATTGATTGACTGTATTACTCCTAATATTTTTGACTTGACCTTTGACCCCACCAACCAAAGCAGTCCTGCATCTCTTTACCCTCCCACTGTGGTGAAGGTGAGTATTGTGCTCTGAAGCAGCCTCTGAGTTTTCCTCTAGATAAAGACAGGCTTAATTATTGGTGTAGCTCACTGGCAGGAACATGCACAGTAAAGCATTTCCTGATGCATGTAGAAAATAATTTCCAAATGAAGTTGAAACAAAGAATCCTGCTGACTTGAGTCTTTGTGTAATACTTAAGTACATAGATCTAATTATCTGCCTTAGTTTCTTATTTAGTTTTATACCCAGCTGCTTCTTACTCTAAACTTCAAAGGAGCAGGCTGGATTAGCAGAGCAAACATCTCCTACGACAGCTTGATTGATAGATTGGTTGATTGAGTGACGTCACTCCCTGTAATGAAGTGCTGGCTAATATTCTGCATGTCTCTCCAAAACCTCAACTCCACACCCTTCGCCAGCCGCCATCCCAGAGGTCGCTTATGTTAACTACTTCCTGTAGTGGCTGAGTGACTGAGTGATGGATGAGTGCGGAGCGCTCTCCCCTCGGGGGCCGACTGAAAAAATGGGCCCCCACTTGAAGAGACAATTACACAGCGCTGGTGAGAGCCACAGGTATGCATTGTTCTGACCGGGGTCAGCCGCCAGCCAACCAGCCGAGCCACCCTCAATTAGGCCAACAATAGGTGCAGGGGGAGATAAAATAACCAGGTGTGTGGTGGGGAAAGGTATCGGTTTGGGGTCATATCCCAGTCAAATGTTTCAGTGTGTGGCTATAAGGCTGGCGCTGATCGCAGTGTAGGTAAATGAATCCACAAAATGGATTTAAAAGTGTTTTTGTATCCACTTTGTAAAGAAATTCTGAAGATTTATTGTATTATTTTGGTTGACTAATAACTCTGTCAGTGCCAGTGAAAGACAGCTGTATTTTATGTTTTGAACAGAGGAAATCTGACCTAACCGTGATATATTTTGAGTGGCGACTGTACAATTCAGCTTGGTTATCAGTACATGGACAATACGCTGCAAAAACGCGTGTTCGGTATGTAGAAGAACAAAAACGTGTGAAAACGTCTTCAACGTGAGTTTGTACAAATGAATAGATGTGTGTAATGTATCTGTGTGTGAGTGTGTGTATCCAAGATTCCTGAGTGCAGGCTGGTGTTGGAGGCCCCGGGGCCACAGAGGCAGTAGTAATTGTAGAAGCAGGCAGAGGAGCTGAAGATAGCATCGCAGCTCTGGGGCGGCTGTCAGCGGTGGGACGGGCCGTACTCATTTGTCACCAACACAGACAAACACCACTCCGCACCGACAAAACATTGACTTGATTGACTACATGTGAAGCAACACAAGCCCTAATGTTTTGCAACTGTTAATTGCACTAAAGGTCATAAAAAAGGCAGACAGAAGAAGTTTCCCGTCAGCATAAATACAAGGCTGCACATAAAGCAAGTGCAGCAGTCTGTCACTGTAAATTACACAAAAGGTTACAGATCCGAACTAACTATATCACTCTGTTTTACTTTGCTGACAGAGATTTTATCCATGTCTCATTTACATTTATCAATGATGAAATGCTTATGTTAGATGTTAAATAAAAGTCATTTGATAGGATCAAGACGAAATAACAGTCGCCAGTAATTCTACCTGGACCTGCACTACTGCTGTTGTGCCAGATAATCAAACAAATGTTTATATAGAAAAAGTGCAAAACCTCTGTCTTTATCTGCTGTCTTACCCAGGACCAGACCAAACCGATTTTCACTGGAGCTGCTAAAATCTAAACTATCTCATCCTGCGGACCAACTGTCCTCTCTTTTGGTAGGTTTATCACAACCGACATGTTTCCTGGCCCCCGGTTCACTTTGTATTAGAGTGAGAGCGAACTGATGGTGAAGTCTTGATGCTGGTGTTGATGCTGTCATGATCCTGGCAGCTGAGCAGCTCTGATGAACAGAGGCTATGGCATGATGTGTGTGTGTGTGTGTGTGTGTGTGTGTGTGTGTGTGTGTGTGTGTGTGTGTGTGTGTGTGTGTGTGTGTGTGTGTGTGTGGCTGAAGAGTGCAGAGGGGCATCTTGAGGGAGCGAGGCCTTGCAGATCAAACAGCAGTCTGATCAAATGTAGAGCATGTTTGTGGGTCGTTGCTGTGGCCCCGACTCTGGTGACCAGCAGCCCCAAAATCATGTGTCCTGCAGGACCTCCATCTCTTTATCTCTGCCTCTCTCGCTTCCAGTCTGAAGTGGCTGACCCATTTCTCCCATTCACTCCTCATCTTAATCTGAGCCTTCCTGTACACTTCGGCTGCAATTTTCCACTGCATCTTCAGTTACATTCCAAACTACAGGATCTCTCCTGAAAGGTCATCTTTGTATCATTTCCACATCAATTTAAATACCATGGCTACTGTAAAACAAAACAGGCCAAAGACTGGAAACTTTTGTAGGCGAAACTGCCTGTTCCATCGTTTTATTTGATCTGATAGCAGAAATCACCTGAATAACTTTAGGGCACCAAACACAAGCCAGTTTTGCTTGTTAGTGAACTCCATCTCCTTTATTCCAGCATCATTCCAGCTTTACCTTAACTAAATGTAGTAGAAACAAAAGGTGACAAAAATTGTGACTAGTGAATTCGACACATTGCAAAATGCTGCACTTAATTCCTCCTCTGTCCTTCTTCTCTCTAATCTCTCCCACATCCTCCTCCTCATCACTTCCCCACCTCTCACATACACTCCAGAGCAGTGCTGAAGCATCTCTGCTCATACCTGTCTCGCTCTCTTAGCATTGCGGGCCCTGTTAGCGCCCTGCCATTCATATCAGTGGGATTAAATGGATCGTTTTCCAGCGTTAGCAGCTTCTCCGCCAAGTGGTCTTGATGTCAGGCCAAGCATAATTGAGTCATCTGCATCTCATCTAAAATGGATGAAAGGACTTTTTGATATCGCCAGTACTCCACCCCCCACACCCCAACACACACACACACACACACACACACACACACACACACACGCACACACACACACACACACCAAATACCCAACAGCAGACAGAAAAGACTTAGGTCGAACAAATGGAGAGGAAGGAGGCCATGAGCTCTTACTCATTACTTTAATAATGACAACACCTGATGCCAAAGAGGATTTGATGGACCAAAAAGTAAAATAAAATCAGCGTATGTACTATAGCTTAGGCAAGTAAAGATACTTGTTTCAGGGCATGGTCATGGGTAAGACACAGCAATGTTAGCCATAGAATGTATATAAATATGGATGAATCCTCCATGATGTGATGGAATTTTGAAGATCAGTGTGGTGGCTCCAGCTGTCGCTTTCTTGGCAGTGCCGGACTCCTCCTAACTCCTGGCTAATCCAAAATGAGCAACGAGGTGGACCTTGAATGAACCTGAGTCAGGCCTTGGGCTGTCTTATGATGGGACCAATTTGTCAATCAAAGCAGCCATGCCTAAATTATACATTATGCAGTTATCATGAATTGATAAATTAGCTACAAAGACCAAATTTTTTTTTATACCAGATTGTAAACATGTTTCATTCTATAGTGTAGTTGCCATTTAAACGTGGGGGTTTATGGGGATTTACTCGCTTTTGGAGCCAGTCTCAAGTGGCCATTTAAGGAAGTGCACTTCTGCATTGACTTCATTTCTCAACCCCAGAGATGCTAGCACTTTTTGTGACCATGTTCTTATAACATCCTGTGTGTAACTGCACTCTGCACTGCAAAGAACAACACAATATTTCCTGCTTTTAGCCCCTACCATTAACACTGGTTGTTTGAAGCTGTTTGTACAAACAACCAGTTTGCTGCTGTATTTCTGAAGAGGACCTTTCTTTGTTTTGTTTTTTGTTTTTTTTTTTTTCAACTTGGCAGTGCAAAATGACAAAAAAGGAGATCAGCATGACAGTAAATACCTCACAAGTGATGCATTCTACCTTGAGGCAACTGAGGACAAATATGTCAAATTGTCTGCTTTTAACTTTGACGCCAATCAGTTTTATTTCAAATACCAGAGTGTGCTGCTGAGATACATTTTTCCCTGAGTTTTTGTCAAATTCCCTCTGAGATATTGGATGTAACAAAAGAGGAAGACAGAGACTAATCCTTAGATTTCACTGATTTCAAAAAATGGAGACAAAGCTGGAGATGAAAGAATGATCTTGTTGAACAAGAAAAAAGAAAATGGCAAGAAAACAATGGTAAGAAGAGTAGTCGGGGTGTAACAATTAGAGCCTGAAGGCAACAGCAGTGGTCTGAACAGAACTGCAGTCTAAATCTTGGTTATTAGCTGCATAGGACTGCAGAGACAATCAACTTCATCTCTCTATTTCTACCCTGCCATCAAGCTTTATTGTGACTTATTGTTTTATGTTTCACTGTTATGTCTTTTTTTTTCTTAGGGACTACAGATGTAAATTAGCATTGTGCTATAATCCGGCATATTTACGCCCATTTCTGAATAAATGGGCGTTCATTAATGTGCACTGTCCCTACTAAATAAAGGAATAAATAAATAAATAAAGCTGAACATGTCTCCAGGAGACAGAATAGACAAAATTGTGAATATTAGGTCATTCTCAAGATGATTTGATAGGCAGCGACCAAGTGGTAAAGGATGGATATAAGTAGGGAGTAGGGATGGTTTTAAAAGGTAGTGCGGGGAGCAGGAGGGTGTGATGTATTCATCAGGCGAGATGCTCACCTTATCTGCTCCAACCTTGAAGATGAATTGCCGGCCAGCCCCGCTTAGCACACGCGCAAACACACACATGAACACACTCACATCCCCAACGTTGCTGCCCCTTGATTGACAGCTCTTCAAATGAGTGTCTGAGTAGCACTGGGCTCTGGCCCTCCAAGTAAGTGGGCCGTCAAATTACATCCAGGGGACCGGCTGGCCCCCTCTCCCCTGGCAGAGGAGATCTATTTATTTGTCTGTTTATTTGCTTGGTTTAAATATTTGGTGGGGGAAAAATATTGAATTTTTGTCCCCCGGTCAAAGTCCCCTCATATTTAGTTAATAAAGAGCAGAGGAGGTTGTTTGCCCAGAAAAGTGCAGGATAGGGGACTTTATTTAAGGGAGTCCTCAGAGAGAGCCGGTGACCTTCTTCTCATGGAGGAAAGGGCTATGTACACTGTGCTGAGATTCACTCCCTCTGCCTCCACCAGCCTCGGCCATTGTTCAGTCTATCTGTGTACTCAGACATGTTTCCTACCCTCTTTCTTCCTGCTCTCCATCACTTTTGTTTTTTCTCTTCTCTTCTCTTCTCTTCTCTTCTCTTCTCTTCTCTTCTCTTCTCTTCTCTTCTCTTCTCTTCTCTTCTCTTCTCTTCTCTTCTTCCTCACACACCCCTCCCTCCTGCCTGCCTGTCTTTCTGCAGAGCCTTGCTCTATTTGATGGGAGTCTCTCACTGGATCCCCCGGGCTGCATCCAGGTTAAACTCTTAATTGCCTCGGCAATGGGTGGTTTAAGGCGCTGACTCACTACAGCACAGACGGTCCCTGTGCAGGGTTCTGCGGGGTTATTGGGGAGGGGTGAGTTGTTCTATGCTCGATTGTGGCTGGTACGTGCCGGCAGACAGTGCTGGGAGATGATAAAGACTTATTAATATAGATGATGGAGACGACCTCTGACTGCAGCTGTACAACGAGCCTCCACTGCATGTTAGAGATGATCTATCTATCTATCTATCTATCTATCTATCTATCTATCTATCTATCTATCTATCTATCTATCTATCTATCTATCTATCTGTCTATCTATCTATCTATCTATCTATCTATCTATTGCTTCTTCTAGTTCCATTCCTGAAAACATGGATACATTTGCTGAACATGCACTGACCCCATCCACACCTCAACAATCAATACCCACTAGCAATGTAAATGTGAACATCCAAAGTGCCTGTCTGCTGTTCTCACTCCCCCATATCTGGAAAAATCTACTCGTGTGTGTGTGTGTGTGTGTACACTACGTGTGACACTCAATCTGAAGGCTTCATGACCCTCCCATCTTGTCACATACAACCCCAACACATGTCCATGTTGTTCCGAGATCCAGGATACCCGCTCAGCCAAGCCTTCCTATGTTCTAATGCTTTTCTGTCACGAAAATAAAACCTGCAACATGCCTGCTCAGCTAATCAATGGGATCAATGGTGCATTTCATCCGCTTATAAATATGTTGACAGCTGTCAGGTCCTGTAAGTCTCCAGTAAAGTCATCTTTCTGCGCTGCCATGACAAACAATAGACTCTCCTTACTGTACCGCATGTGGGCTTTGCAGACTGCCAGCCTCGGCTCATTTCATAAGGCTATATTAGCGAGTTAATGCCCCACATCTCGGCGCTCCACCCCTGCGATTGATTCCTGTTTAAAAGGCTATGGGTAGTCAATACCACCTCCTCATCGCCATCTGTCTCTATTTACTAATAAATAAAGTGGAGAGCATTGACTGGTTTGGCCAGGCCTGTAAAAGCATGCATGCTAATGAGTGCTGGGCCTCTGTGACCAGCGGAGGAGGGAGAAGGTGGGGATACTCCACCTCTCCACTAACTCTGTCTCGATGGCTCTCACAAGGCACAGCACTCCAATCATGGTAATTGCCCGCCGGTCCAGTTGTTGTTTAACATCGCTCATCAGACAGAATGCGGTTTCACTTCAGCTGCATAGATTTTTCTCCTAGGCTTGCTTGTATGTTCATTCTCGTTTTTTTTCTCCACTCTCCTAGCAGTGTGTAGGTCGGCTCTTAAGGTCGTGTCTAGTCGTTTGTCAGATGTGGCCTGTGAGCGCTGCTGCACCGCACTCTGTCACACTGATCAATTACAGATCATACAGATGGACTCGTTTGCAGTGACCCTCATGACGTATTTGTTCTAAAAGGCGCTCAATCTTTTCTACCCACCGCCTCTCTCCCATTCTTCTCATTTTTGTAATATCTACATAGGGAAAAAAATAATGTTTGTATCAATAAATGTGTTATGTGAAGGAGGGGGGAAAAAAATCAATATTTGGAAGGAAGGAAATTCCTCATGTCAGTGTGATACAGCTTCACATACTGAAACAGGGAACTTTGCTGTAATAATAATAATTCTAGTTATTAGTGTTGTAAGGAGAAGACGAAGAAGAAGAAAAGAAGTCCACACATAGACATTTACACATGCAGGCCTTAGAGTCCGTTTGGTTTGACACTGATTTCCTGAGTGAAGGGGTGGTGCTGATGTGTCGAGGCTCTCATAGCTCAGCATAACACAGTACTGCTGTGTCAACTGTGACCCCAGCGACCCTGCAGGAGCCGGAGAATGGGCTGCGGGGTCGCTCAGCGACTCAGGTGAAATGAGGAGTCAGAGGTCAGCTGTCCAGTGTGTCAGGCTTGCTGATCAGGAAGTGTAGCCTCTCGCTTCAGGGAGTACACAGGGAGTGTCATGTTTTGGACACATACTCACACTCTGACATAAATCTTCCATGCTTACATGCAGTGGAGCTCCCTCCTAAGTCAGAGAGCTGCAGGAGAGCGGGAGGAAATGTTAGTATCTTAGTATGCATACTGCTCAAAGTAAAAGTACAAGAGCTCATTACTGGACTAGTTCTACTGGTTGGTGTTAGAGGTAGATTATAATCATCACTACTGTAATCATAAATGTTTTCATTGCTACCAAGACAACTGAAAATATGTGTTGTCAATGCTTTGAATTAAACTAATCAAATACACATTTTAGGGTGGACATATGCTTTTCACAGTAACAAAAACTTGCTAAAACCTACACTAAATTAAATGTCCACCTTAATCGAACACGGTTTATCTGGTAAGTTTTGTAGACTTAAGCATATTTGTAGCCAATTATTGCAACATAAAAATAGAAGTTCACATTTTACTTTCTTTTTCTCAATTCGATTTTATTTAATCTATTTCAGTTTTTTTCCCCTTTACTTAAACTTAAAAGCTTTTCCACTTAAAGTATTCCAATACTTTTGCTCCCACCTGTGGTGGTATCATACGGAGTCAAACAGTGCAAAGGTTCATGTTTGTTTGTCCCAACCCTTGCTCTCTATCTGCAGCTCACTCCCATTGTAGACACATCCAAACGGGCCCCCTACCTCTGCAGCACTGAGGCAGTCCTTCCTCCCATCCTTAACCCAGAGTCTTGGGTTAGAGAGCTCACTGTTGTTCTGAGCCACCCCAGCATCCTGGTAGTGCTATGAAGGGAAAACAGCAGCACCGCAGTAGAGTTTCCTTCCCCTGTCTCATCTAAAGCAGGCTCTGCTGGTTGTCCGGATCAAACTGGCCCACAGTGTGGTGCCGAGTCCTCTCTACAAACAAGAGGAGGCCCGTGCATTAAAGACTCACCACGGGGGCACCCATCCTAGAAGTTTTACTTTTCAACAGCCTTGGAGAGGGTAATGTTACAGGGAGAGTTAGTGTGTGTGTGTGTGTGTTTGTGCCTGAGTGTGTTTTCAGATATCGTTCAATTTCCTTTACAAAAGAGATTTTTAAAAAGTATATTTAATATATTTGACCAATTTGCTACTTGTCATCTGTAGATGATGCAACTAACATTTCTTACTCAACAACCAAGCCACAGAAACATTTCCCCTCACTACAACATATGCTGGGTAGATGTTTTCTAGATGTTTTCCTCTGATACCTTGACCTGACAAAAATGGACATCAGAAATGGCTTCATTTGCAAATATTCTTTGGTGAGAATGGAGCAAAAGCATCACAGAAATGACTGCTGATCAAACTTACACAGAAAACCAGTGGTCACTTTTTTGTGTTTTTTATTTATTTAACTTTTTGTAGAATGTCATTAAAATTGAACAAATGTGACCATTTTTTAAAAATCTTTTGTCCTCACTTTAATATTTTAAGCACAATAATGTGACACACTAATCTTTGTCCTTCATTTAGCAAAGCGACTAAAGTTTGAAAGTCTCATGTCGGCTTCCTTCATCTTCGTTCATCCTTGCTTTTGACAAAAAAAAAAGAAGACAGGCACTCTTCACTCCCTTATTTCTCTCTTCCTGCTATTTTCCTCCTCTCCTCTCCTTGCCTTCTTCCACCACTCACTCTGTCCAGGGAGTCATTATTGCTTTGGTAAATATTTCATAGGCCTCAATACCTTCGCACACAACCACCTGCCAGCTGCCTCTCGTCTCACACAGACCATGGATAGACAGATCAAAATGAAAGAGAGCAAAGTGATGGCGGTGGAGGAGGTGGAATGAGAGGAAAGGGAGAAAGGAGCCTGCATGCTTTCTCCTGCCTTGTGTGCATTTACATTTTCAGTGAGCTGAGGATCTCTGCTCTGTATCCTGGCTTCATAACAGACTGAGTCCTTTCAAAAGATGGAAAGATTCCCTGGATGTTGTCAAATCTATGCCCAACACCGTTTTGTTTTCTGAGGTCCTATTTTTTGCCCTGAGCACTTTTTTTTTTTACTCTGCACATAAAAGGTTCTGGTTTAGTTTCTGAGATGGTTGTGCTGGGAAAGGAAGAGGGGGGTAGAGAAAGAGCAAGAGACAAAAGCTTGAGCTGGTGCACACTCAAGACAAGACACAGAGAGAGAATACTAAGCTTCTCCTTCTTCTGACCTTGAGGAGGCCTGTAAGCAGGACCCACTCTCCCTCCCTTCTCTTTCTCCTCCTCTTGCTTTTACAGCCCCACCTGTTTACTTTGACTGGGTTAGAGAGGAGTCTTGCATCACCTGCAGTGTCCTCTCCTTCTCTTCTCTAGCCTGCCCTGTGTCATTCGCCTCACTTCTCACCTCAAAAAAGACTCAAAAGGAGTAGCGATCCAGAGATGAAATATTCAGCTTGGATATAAGCGCTTTAAGTTGTTTCAGAGTGGATAGCTTGTTGCCACAGAGCTTTGACTTCATAAATAAATGGTCAACAGTGGCCTCTTCGACTGCCCTGTCTCCTGTATATATATGGCTGAGTTGTTCGTGTGCCCGGGGCAAAGCCCTGCCAGTGAGTTCCAGGCCTTAAATATGGATAAGCTGTGAAACGCCTCTGGACACACTCCTATGTAGTCAGTATAATGCTGAATAAAGCTCAGCTGTACACACGGCAAGAGACTTGGAATAGAAAATGTAAAATCTTTATGCCGTCCAGGGAAAAGCAAGGCTGTTAGTTGAAAGATGAGTGTACAACGAAGAATATTAGTTTAAATATGCTTTACATTTGCATTATATGCTTTCATCCAGAGCCAGCGGGCAGAGATTTGGAGTTTAACTTCTGTCATTTCCACAGCAAAAACTGTTGCTGATGGACACACTGACGCATTAAGTGAATCAAACCTGTGAAAATTGTGTTACAGGAGACGCGGTCTAGCCACTGTTGCTTTCCTTTGCCTTCCAATGTTGTTAGCTGAATATTTACCATTCTTTTCATGTTTTTTAAACCTACCCCCACTCCTCTGCAAAAGCTCCAAAACTACTCTTGTTTCTGTTCAGGGAAAAGCTTGACGCTTGGTTTCCTTTGAGCTTTCCTATGTAAACGCGTGTTCTCACATTTGCCTTGCAGTGTTGGACGTTTCTACCAGGAAATGAAATGAGTCCGTAGCAAATGTTTTGGCTTCTGTTGAACTCTTTAGCGAACAGCAGCTTGCCAACTGCTGCAGTGTTTTTGCGTTCTCAGAAACCCCCTGGGATGGTGACTCCCCGAGCTTCCGGATGAAAAGGGCGAACAGTTTCTCTCCTTGATTGAAAAAAAAAAAAAATATATATGAAAGAAATGTTTTACAAAGTTGCATAGGTATTAGGATAAGAGGGATTGAAATAAAGATTTTCTTTTGTAGATATATATAATTCCATTTGTATTTCATTTGTGTGAATGGAGATATGGTCTTGGTCTAGTCAGGCCATTTAGGATTGCGCCTTAATCTGCAGGTGAAAAGGGGTCTTTGAGTGTGATAAAGACGCCCTTGAAGACAGGTTTGGCCTCTAGTGCAGCAAGTTGAGCTCAGGTCATGAACAATTTGTGCCTCATCGATTTTGTGTGTGTGTGTGTGCGTGCATGCGTGTGTGTGTGTGTGCGTGTGTGTGTGTGTGTGTGTGTGTGTGTGTGTGTGCATATGTCCCTGTGAGAATATGCAGTATGCTAACACCCATGAGCCTTGTAGCCATAAATCAGCAATAGGAAGTGGTGTGACACAGGCTGCAGGGCCTTGCTGATATGGACTGGAGCTATAATGGGCCCTGTTTAAGGTGGAGGAAGACATCAGCTGCACTGATCTTTACTACCCTGCAGGGCTCTGGAGATTACTACTGTACAAGAAGAAACACTATTCAGGTCACTCAGATGGTAAAAAGTTTTTCCTGCGCACGCCTCTACCACACACACTCTCTTCTGTACAGTATGTTCGGCAGAAGCCTCAACAGTACTGTACCGCTGCATGAATGATGAGCTGTATTCACGGTCTGTTCAATGTGCACACGCAGACAACAGCATTTGTTATTCTGTCTGTTTGTTGCAGATAGGGCCTGGGTCTTGTTAGCTGTCAGGCCAAGCATCCACAAAGCTATTCTCTCACTTATTGATGGGGATCCACTAAATTACAGGCTCAAACAAGAGAGGCGGCAGCAAAAAACAACCCTTGTAAAAGTTTCCTAAGAGCCCCTCATATTTCAGCATTGTGTGCGTGTACACAAAGAAAAAAGAGAATGAATGTCAAGAAGATCCCAAATGCATTTTTCTTTATTTCGCTTTCTCTTTTCTTTTGGCTGTCATTCTTTGGTCAGACCCTGTCTGGTCTTGCTATTATCCGGGGGCGTTATCAGTGTGTAGCTGCCTCTTCAGATCAGGCCTGCGATAAGGGCTAAATAAATGGAATGCTTGGCTAGTGGACATAGGTCAAGCCTTGTTTCGCCCCTGTTTTTTTCATGTGTTGTTGTGTTTGTCTGCAGGGGAAGTGGAGGGTGCAGCACGAACAGGCTCTGCAGTCTAATGAACTTATTGATTTCAATTTCAGGGCTGTTCTCGCCCTGCCTGATGTTTCTGAAGCTTTCATCCATTGCTGGACATAAATTAGTAACTCAGTCTCTTGTTCTGGGACTTTTTTGCTCATCTCTTTCGCTTGCTCGGTCTGTCTCCCTGAGACAGGTTGCTGTCTTGGAAAAGCTGTTTTTAAATGTGTTAAAAGCTTCTGTGGTTAGATGGATGCTGTCTCTGTGTGGGTGTTTTCTGTGTGGCTTAACACACACCTGTCCCTGACAGAGATGGAGCTAGGAAAATGACAAGCTGTGTGTGCGTGACTGCAAATGTGTGTGTGCCTCTATGCGTGCGTGTGTGTGTGTGTGTGTGTGTGTGTGTGTGTGTGTGTGTGTGTGTGTGTGTGTGTGTGTAGTGCCATCGGTTACTGGGGGTCACTGAAGATGCTGAGTGACCTCTTCCCAAGGGGGTCAGGGAGCAGCTGACAACTGTTTGTGTATGCCTGTGTGTGTGTCTGTGAGTACATGTGCGTCCACTACTAATCCATATCATGTATCACATGCACAACATGTTTTCCCTACAAATTTGTGCACGCATCCAAAGACAGAGGTCCATGCCAACAGACGTGAACGCCGCACATTCCCAAAAGAAGCCCCGCTCGTGGAAAATGAGAGGCCACCGGTGCTGGGACAGGAAGCCTTCTCGGCCCGGCCCTAACGAGCACTGTGGGAGCCTCCACTCTGGACCCAGTACATCCGATATCCCCGATGATGTCCAAAGGCTAAACAGTTAAAAGGTCCGGTTGCTATATGTAGATGCGCAGCACCCCCCCGTTCTGAATCCGATACTCTGGGAATCACAATAACAGGGCTGTGAGCTCTGGTCAGTTTTCCGGAGCTACCATTCGGCCTCCCACCAACAGGCTGCAGAGTCCCAGAGAGAGACAGATAGAGAGAGAGCACGAAAGAGAATTGATGCTGAGTAGCACAGGTTTTAATAGGGCTGTCAGAGTCATATTGTTTATGTCGTGTTCCAGATTAATCCATTCTTCCTTTATGAGCCTCTGCAGCCACCGTAAATTGCGAGCACGAAGCCGGTCCACCGTTGAGTTACGCCTCGGGGATCAGTGCCACACATGGGCGGAAAATAAATCATTTCCCCCGGATTTAACGCCGGGCAATACCTGGGCCCTTTGTAAATAAAGCCATAGATGTTTTTACACCCCCCTGTTTTCTCTCTCCTGCCTCCAGGGCTCTTATTGAATCTCAAAAGGAGAGGGAGGGAGAGACAGAGAGAGAAACATGAGAGAATAAGAGAGAGCAGAGTTGAAGGGGGACCGGGGGAGAAAAAGGGAGGCGAGAGAGGGAGTAAAACAGAGGGGAAAGTCGAGGAAAGAGATTCCAAGCGGGGAAGGATGAAGAGACGCAAACCAAGATAGCTTCACAAAACAGACAAGTAGAGAGAGAGGATGTAGATGTTGGCTGGGGGTGATGTATGCGTGGAGTGCTGATTCCCCGGGTTCTCGGGGTGTGCAGGTTGAGATCTGTCAGACTGTCTAAACACAGGGCCGACTGTATCGCGCTGCTCTGGAGCAGTGGGCACAGAGCAGACAGCCAGCTTCACCAGCACAACCAGCAGGGCGACCCAGCTCCGCTCCAGCTCCGGCTGTGGCCATAGCCCAAGCCGCCTCTCTTTCTCGCAGCCTCCTCTCCATCCTCGTAGCCTCCAGCTCGGGGGAACAGTGCCAGAGCCTGGAGAGAGAGAGAAAGCAGGAAAGAGAAAGAAGGACAGAAAGAAAGGCCGGAACAACTTGTTCATCCTGCCTTGTGCAGTCTGCCAGTCGGAGACAGCCAATGGGAATGAGGAATGTGTGTGCTGCTCTGTCAGGGCTTCATGAGTTATACATGACGAGCTATGTGAAAATGCTTCCTGTGTACTGTGTGTATCATGCTTCTCTCTTTTTTTTTATCATTTCTTTTTTCTTCTTTAACCCCCTGCTTCCTTCTGTAACACCCTCTTTCTCTCTAGTGTTTCTTTCAAGAGCTCAAAGTTTGCTTTTTCTTTTCAGGGACAAAGTATTCCCTGGTTGTTAAATGTTAATCAGTGGCAGTCAGCAGTGTGACACAAGAGGTTCCAGCTTCTTCTTTTTTTGGTAGGGGGGAGGTACTGCAGTTCAGCCACATCTCGGACATACCGGACTGCCATCGATGTACATGGACCACAGCAAGAGCAGAGTTTGACTGCATCAGAATATAACATTGTCTTTGCTCCCTTTGTAGAGTCCAAACCAAATAATTACATAAATGCAGCCAGGGAGAAGACCCTATACTAATTCATTCTTAACACAAGCATTTAACCTTTCCATTATTCATATCTCCAACAATGCCAGGGGGCAAAAATCAGTGCTCCCCTCACCCATATATCTGCCCAGCTACAGAGAGGGTGATGCATTATTCAGGGCGTGCCAGGCTAAAGACTGTTCTTCCTGTTCCTGACTGCTGGAAGCAACAATCATCGCACTAGGACACCGTTCTCTGTCTGTAACTCTCTGTCCTCTTCCCTTTTCTGTCTGCCTCTGCTTCTTTGAGCAACTGTTCATCATCATGGTCATTTTTCATCTCTCAAGTTTATCATCCAGATGCCCTGTGGAATCTTTTCATCTCTCTGTCTTATACAGGGCATACAAGATTATATCTCTGTCTTTTGTGCTTTTTGCTTGATACGCGATTAAACAGCTGATTAAAATGTTGAAAAATCTTTGCAAAAATTGTGACAGTGTACTTGTGCTTGTACTGATGCCGACCTGAGCCACCTTCTCATTCCCTGCTGCTCGTTGACATGTCTCTCTCTCTCTCTCACTCTCTCTCTCTCTCACTCCACCTACACACAACTTTCTTTTTTTCTTCTTCATCTCTTTAAACTCCTATAATTTAGCCCCCTCTCTTTTGTATCTTGTTGATGTGAACTGTCACTGTCTGTTGTCTCAGTTCCCACTCACTGAGCAGAGCAGGAACAGAAAGTACCAGGGCCTGCCTCAGGGTCCCGGTGTACTGCTGCACACTTTCGTCCCCAGAAAACAGAGCATGGACGGATAAGTTGCGAAGACTCTGGACTGCTTGTTTGTTTAGGCTCGAGTGTCACTGTTTCTGCAGGCAGAGAACATTCTGAGGCACAGTAGTTGTTGCTGTAACAATGCTAATTCTCACTGTGGTTGTGAATGTGTACAATATACTGACAAAGCAAGTAAATGAAAAAGAGAGAGCACATCTGCATTTGCATTTAAACTACATGCAAACAAACTGAGACATGCATTTGTCAACATTTAATGGTAATGCCTAACTTGAACTTGAAAGAGTTTAGGTCATTTCGCCCAAAATACAAGATGTTGGCTTTCTGTAAAATGAGCGCTACTGACTTTTCTCAGAAGCCCACAGCATCAAAGTCAGAAATCAAAATAAAGCAGAGTAACTTTGTGAGTAAAGGGATGAGGTTGGTCTCATTTCTTATTTAAAATCAGCTCCATAATTTGATCTTTGTAAAACTTAAGTTGCTGCAGGTGTTTGGCAGGAGGAATGATAGCCTTAGGGCTTGGAGCTACCGTGAGGCCCCGCTGAGATTTCCCATCATCCCTACAGTCTGGCAGCAGCTTTTCAAACAGCGCCCCTTCTGAAGTTGCCCTTGGTTCTACATGTGTAGCAGTAATTATGAATGAGGGGGACTAAGATCTGTACAAAACCATCAAACATTTTACAGCTTGCTGCTATTGTTATAAAGATCAATAGACACAGTATCAGTCCTGGTTTTGAAGGAGAGGTGGTGCTGTACATTTTCCCTCGCATACTTTCTCTCTTTCTTTCTTTCTTTTGGCCTCCCTCGCTCATGTCCCCTCTCATTTCTCTTTTCTTTCTCTCGTTCCGCTCTCTCTCCCTATACAGAGCCAGTGTTGCACATCCGTTTTAATTGCCGTTTGTAGAGTTCTGTGATGTGAGCTGCTAAAAGACACCCGTCCTGTAAAAGAGCAGGAGATGGAGACAGAGAGAGGAAATGAAACATATTCACTTCAGTGCTGGCTGGTTGTATAGCAAAGGCCAAGGCCAGACTTCAAGCGCAGTGTGTGTTTGCATTATATTGTATGTGTGTGTTTATAGCAGCATATGTGTAGCATGTACATGTGCAGCACATGCCTCACACCTTATAACGCTTAGGTGTGATGTGTGTATGTGTGTGTGTGTGTGAATATAATGCAAAGGCAAAAAAAAAACAAAACATCTGTGTGAGTTGGAACATACTCTAAGCCAAGACGTTTTCTCCTGACGACCATCACACTCTCTGCAAACCTGGAAGTGGTGGGACTGTTAAGGCAGATACTTCGAGTGGGCTGAGGTCATTTGACCAGAGACAGAAGACGTGGAGAAGCTGCAGATCAAACAGTATTCTGTCTGACAGGAAAAGATAAAGAGACTGTCAGCCTTGCCTCAGAACAAAGCAGCTCCTCACCTCTCTGGCCCACAGCAGCTTCCTGACGGCCGGTGATGCAATGGTAAATCAAAAGGTGGACAAACTAAGATGAACGTTGAGAAATGATCACAATGCCAACATCCACCATTAAAAATTAAGTGTAGATGCGCAAGAGGTTTGGTTCCAGGGGGCTGTATATACATTTCAGAAAAATGTTGCTGCCAATTACTGATCAGTACATATATCAGAAAACATATTGTTGTATTCTCAGAAATACAAAAATAAAAAAATAAGCAAGAAATGATCTGTTATCTATCAAAAAAGTGTGTTTATGGCTGTATTTAACCTCATTTTTGTGGAAGAATAACAAACAGTGGGTGGCATCAAATTAAATCAAACGGAGAAGTGTGTTTACAGCAATTTCTAACTTGGCACTGGCACCAATCAGCTGTATTGTAACAAAAAACTAAGAGTTGCTCCCTTGAAGTTTCTATCACTAAATCTATTTCTTTCTCCGTGTGCGTGTTTGAACGACAGCTTGATGCTGCAAGCCCACGCAAGTTTTTGGGATCCGTCCAACGGTATCAACTTTAGAAGACAGGTGTTGATGTTGCTTGTATGTGCCAACAACATTTAAATTGCATATATTGCTGACAGATGTTAAAGAGACACTTTGTAGGCATCTTTTCCTGAGGGGAAAATACAAGATGGATATAGCTGATGTGTGAAGTTCTTTTAGGTCACTGGAATATGTTGTGTAGAGAATCAATACCCCTGGTAAGACATGTGACACTAAAATCACAATACCAGTCTATAGATAATTCACAGAATTGCCCTTAAATGACAAGAACATTGTCACTGTCAATTTGTTTCAGTTTGTTGGGATAGTAGAAGATGCTTTAATCATAGATTTATCAAAAAAAGGCACATAGGATTGAAGTTTGTGCAAAGTGATACCACAATGTTTCTAAAACTTTGAACTTTCCACTTGTGTTTCTGTGCCATCGCTGCTTTTCTATCTGTGAGGGGGATACTCAGTAATTTACCAAGGGAATTTGAAGTTATACATTTACACTATGAAGTCAGATGTTCATGTCTGTACCAGAATAAAGCCCCATCAGTCTTCTTTGTGGGGATGGAGGAAGGAGAGAAGTCTTTTTCGGGCCTTAAATGTTATTTTTCGCCTTTAGTTGTGGTGGCATTTGAGCAATAACACTCAAGGATAATATCCTTAGTTTAATGTGATTCTTCTGCTCAGCGCAAAGTACAGTTATATATCTGCCTTTGGTCAGAGCTCCACCAGGATGGACTGAACGCACAAGATCTAAAACACATGGACTAACTACCCGCTAACCCTCATGTTTTCTGGAAAACACACTCTCATTAGTCAGCCTGTTATCCTCTAGTGCGAGCTGAGGGTCACTGTGAAGCTGCATGACTGAGGAGAATGATCCAGTGCGACTTTATTCTCTCCCCGAAGAGCGATGATACAATTCTTTGCCAAAATGAAAGCATAATGTGCCACGTTGATCTCCACAACACATTACAGAGGCTGCTGGTGCGTCGAGACTTTGTAAGTGTGATGCTTTTCAGCTGTGATCTGCTGTCGCACAGCAAAAGTCTGACTGATGAGACTTTATCTGTGATGCCTCTTTCAGAGTGGAGTTACATCCGCTGCCTTGTCAGTAAGTGATTAATGGATTCAAAAGGACATGATGGCTGGGATATCAAACTGTGTACTGTACAGAGAATATAGATTTTCCGCTGAGCCCGAGTGTGTCTGTTTGTGTTGATAAAGACTAAAACATAATCTGCCTCTTATTATATGGATATTTCACTTTCTTGAAGGGAGCAACGGATGATTGCTTTACAGTTTTTTCACTCATTCAAATAATCTTCTACAATTGTCCTTGATGATGCACAGCTTTGAGCCACCAATGCATGGAACAAAAGGAACAACAACAGGCACATATACGCACAAATGTTAACTTTGTTAGGCAACAAAAACTGCACTCCATCCAGCATAAATGCACTTTTCAGTTAGTTTTCATTCGCATAAAGAATAAGCAGACTTCAGCTGTGGCAATCGATGAGGTTTGGCATTTAACTGTAAACTTTAAAAGACACTCATAATCTGTCTGCATTGTTTTTAATGGCCACATCAACTACTTCGGAGGATAATCATTTTATCTGATAAATGAGGATTTCAAACACTCTTATCAGCTGTGCACTTGCAGTTGTTTTTTAATCCTTCCATTCTGTCTCGTTTTTTAATTGATTCTGCAGCACAGGGGCTTTCTTCCAGAGATAATGCACTTGTGAGAACAGGTCATGATCCCTAAATGAGGGAATTTCACTCCAGTGTGTTTGCCACGCTGTATTCGCCGTCCTTCGGAAGCATTTCCACACTGCTGGAAAGTACAGATTGACTTTGTTTTTCTACATTTCATCAGCTCCCGCCACGTGTTTCCAGAGATTCCGTACACGCTCCACAGCGAATGGCCTCAGCTAAGAGCCGGTGGTGCTGATGCTGTTTGGAAACGCTTCCTCGTATGTCCTACCTCAAGGCTTGAACCAAATCTTGTGTATTAGGATCAAAACAGTGTCTACTTCTTTCCCTATGTCTTTACATAATTTTGTAATGTGAGCCCAGCCAGGCATGGAAAGTGGACCACTCTGATTATCCAATAACATAGCAACAGAAGACATAAAAACATATAAATAAATAAAAACACAAAGTGTTCCAGCATCTGTGCTGTGTTGGACTGTGATAACAGCTCATCCAATAAGACCTCCACTCACCTCTCCCATCTCCTCAGGAAACCACCACCGGTTCAACTCTCAGGCCCTCAGAGGAAAGCTGTTTATTCCACATGCTGTCTAAGTAGAGGTCTTGGGGTTGGAGCAGCGATGTAGCGCATGGTGAAGACAAACACAGGCCTATTTAGTCTGGTGGGGGAAACCATGGTAAACAGCACAGAATGGAAGCAGCTGGGGATTTTTGTTTTCATGGTTTTTTCTTTCTTCTCCTTTTTCATTTAAATGCTCCTGTTTCTACATATATAATGGATTTTAGTGATGAACAAGGTATGTGCAGATCAGATTCTACTTTTTCTGGTGATGGAGAATATTAAGATCGAAGCATTTTTTTCCCCAAACTGCCCTCCATGCACACTGGTTTGTGTGCACCACGGTTTACAGCGTCTGAGTTTCACTTTGATCTTCACCATGTGTAAACTCTGTTGGATGCATGAATGCTATTATGTAAATGGTTACAGATAGTATGCAAACATGATGACTCCAACATGTTATGGATCAGTAAAATTTCTTTTTCACGGCATTAAGACACTGCTGTGTTGTTTGCACACGTGCCCTAGAAGTCTGGTTGGAAAGGATGTTTACAAATCGTAACCTGGTCCACATTAGTGATGGCATGTGTAAAAGTCATAAACACTTTCCGTTAGCATACTTTAGTTCAATAAATTCTAATTCTGAAGTACATATTTTGGAGGTTTTATTTTATTTATTTTTGTATTTCTGAAAACCTTGACGGATTTGATCCAAGTTTATATTGAATTTGAATAGCTGATACTTCTGAACTGGTTATTATGATCCCAGTGCATGCAATCCATAATTGTTGAGTATTTGGAGTATGCACATGCTTGGATGTGTGATTACAAAGTGGGAATGTCCTCTGGAATGGCATGGGGAACCCCTCTCAGCCATTAGGCCTCTGAATCCCGCTTGGTATGGTGACATGAACATTCCCCCATCCTCCCCACAGGCACCTGTCTGGAGGTCAGAGGTCATCCTGTTAGGGGTAATCTCCACAGTAACCTGACCAGGCCAGGGGATAGTGGCAACCAAACGTGCAGTGGTGGACCAAGCTGTCCCCCTAATACTCCCGCTAATCACATTTTAATTGAATTCCAGCGAACATGTAAAAACCTGGTTCAGTTTTGTTATTCCATTTTCCTAACAGATGTCCCTGTGATCATTGTAAAGTGATCTGCCGTGGTGACGTCTCCTGTTTGGAAACACATGAATTAGCTGATCTGGATGGGAGAAAGCAGAACCATGTGCTTGTCCTCAGGATGGATCCCGTCTCGACCGAGGAGCTGGGGGTGTGGAGGGTAGAACTGACAGGGCTGTGAGACGTGGAATTTCAGTGGGAGGTCATGAAGTTATTCTAAGGAAAAAACATATCTTTTCATGAATACTATCATTTAAAAAAAAACCTCAAAGCATCATTAGTGAGTGATTTTTTTTCTTTGGTTGGAATAGAGGTCCCTACCCTCCTATATTAGTACCAGGCTTGACTGCAGGACATCGTCAGGACTCAGCATGGTCTTTGAGCTAACCCACACGGCACCTCCTCTGCAAACATGTGTGCACTGTTTGCAACCGCTGGATGCATATTCTTGCTGTCATATGCGTGAGTTAGCATTGCACTTTGACATTTCCACATTGAGCTAATTTACAGTAAGCAAACCAGGGAGCTACCTAAAACTGGCTAAAAACGTAAATTCCTTTATACAATACCTTTCATCTGGTGTAATTTAAACAAGGCAAAAAGTTTTTACCCCGCTCAAAGGAACACTCTTCTGTACATCTGCCAGATTTAATTACATGATTTCAATAATTACAACACCTAGTCGCACAAAGCACAAGCCAATCATCAGAATCAATCAGAAATAGAAAATTGCATTGATCCCTGTAGGCAGAATCTGCGTGTTTTTGGAACAACCAGGCTCTCGATTGTTTCAAATTTCAGCATGGATGTCACTCTTCTGCACACTAAAGCTTTATTATTCTGCTTTGAATTTATGCCATAAGTAAGCATAGCAGCACACCCTATGCTGCAGGGTTATGTGTACCTCTCCAGAAATGTAGCTACATATCGTGATGACGCACATCCCAACAACCGCAGTTGGTCTAATTGGTAAAAACGACATATTAATTTGTGCAAAAATATTGTTTCTGTGAAACAAAATGTAATGTGTAAAAGGCTGTAATTGGCTGCTCATAATGTAAACACAAGAGCCAGTCTTGTGCCAATATCACCATATGCTCTTTTCTTGTTTTCAAAGCTCCACCACTCTTTCATTTCCAGTGGCTTCTCTCTTTTCTGTTTCCAGTAATTTTGGTAAAAATAACTGTTGTTCGGCATTTATTAGTACCAACTCCAACATGATCTGCTTTATTTCAGCAGCCACTGTTTGAAGGATATGAAGAAAGAGCAGTGGTATAGAAACACCAAAGCTAACAAACATTTCACAGAATAATTGCAGAGCAGCGCAGACACTATAGAGCATGTATCACTGCTCACAACAGTGTAGGTAACTTGTGCTGGCTACGGCGTGGACTCCGTGTAGACTTAATGCCAAAATATAACTCAAACACATTTGCAATTGCATGAATGCAGAGGCTTGTGGGTATATCAAAACTCATGAGCTCCATGTTTTACTTTGCATAAAACCTTTGTGTAAAATCTACATTCAGTTGAGGTTTTAGAGAGCTTAGGTTTCCTTCTACGAGGGATCATTTCTCAGCCATTTAAAATGCATCTGATGCTGTGGTGATAGTAGGGCTCGGTCATAACATTTGAAAGACAGGAGTGAGAATGACGGTGATTTCTTAATGCTAGATGCTGCAGGCTGAACCAGGAAGATTCTTGTTTTTCATCATACTACCACTGAATAATCAAAGTGGTCCAACTTCTATGTTTGACTGGAATCAAAGTACCAATTTTTGCAAAGAAATACACAAGACACTGAGATTTTTCTTCAGCCTTGACATAACTCTCTGGACCTTTCTGCAGTTGCTGTAGTGGATTCTGGAAATCTGTTTTAACCACATGTGTATATACCCACCGCAGTGATGAATGAGTAACTTTGTCATATCATCAGTTCAGTGATCTCTACTTTATGTCTACCAATCACAAGTGGAACAAACTGTTCTGCCCAGTTTAGGACACAAACCATAAAAGTGAGCAGTTTCAGGGATCAAGGTGATCTGTCTCCCAGTTTCTACCCACCTCACACCAACCAGCAGCCTCAAGGCAAAGACAGGGATCCACCCACATGCCTCCAACTCTCTGATTAACCACCGCAAGCAGAATAAAGTTTTGTGTCTGCAGCCCACTTGCCTGTTACTGAAAGCTAAATCAAAGGCCTGCTCTGTTATTAGAGCCAATGTGCTTTTGAGGAAAACAAAATCCGACTGTGAGCTTAAAAAGGAGTTGTCTCATTTGATCATTTATTACACATTTTAAGTGGTTTGGAAATAACTGAGGCCAGCGTGGTCTACATCCCTAATTGGTGCTCTTTTTCTCCTATTAGTACATCCAGACTTGTGATCCCACTAAAACAGGCAAGAGAAGAAAAAAATCTTTTCCCCAAACAAAGCGTTTGTCATCAGTTTGCAGTTGCTCTGTTTTCAAGCCTGGTTCAGATTTGCTTCTATGTGCAGCTGTCACTGTGCCTGTTGGACATCCTGGACCCCAAACACACAAACCAGAAGAGATTAGTGTGCCATGTCAACCCACTGCTTCCGCAGATGGCACGGATGCTTTTAGCCTACTCCCTGTAGACAGCCACTCATTGATCTTTCATACTAAACTCCCCACAGCAGGACTCTTGATACTGTTTTATTTATCATTCTGGCATTTACTATTAAGGCCAATAAAGTTTGACATGTGTGGGTTTTAACTGTAGGGGGCACTGTGGTTTCTGTGCAACATGCTGTGGGGGGGGGGATTTATATCCTGGCAGTCAGAACTGTCACCCACAGTAACACCTCCTCATTTCTCTTTCTCTCAGTCTACCCCTCGCCCCAGTTCCCCTGGTCCAAATCTAACCCATAATTCACTAGTGTTGTCTCTCACCTTGACGTACACCTAGTAAACGTGTAAAACATTCCGGTGGGATTTGCTCCAATTTTAATAACAGCACATTTCAGGCCGTGTGGGGGGGGAAAGGAGATATCAGTTTCTAGTTTTTAAGGATCCTGGCAAAGGCTCCAGGAACCCCTAAGCTCCAGCCCAGAGTCCTCATCCAAAACCAACACAGGGGACAAGCAGGCAATTTTGGAAATGCGGTTTTCAGTTTCTGCACATATTTTCCAAGGGTGCTGCAGTCGGGCTGACCATGATGAAATTTGGTTCTGGCTCCCGTCCAGGACATTACCTGTGTGAGTGTCAGGTGATAGCCTCCCTAATTACCCTGGAAGGCAAATAGAGAATCTTTTTCGTCGGGATTTCACAGAACCCTCTGCACCAGTAAATGTGTTGCTCCTGTGGTAAAATGTGATCTTTCGGCTAATGAAGGACACGCTTCGTTTCCTTAACTGAATCACCCTCTAGTTTCGGCCTCTAGGGGGAGCTTAGCCCACTTTTTTCTTGTTTTTACTGCAGTGGGCACTGGCAAGAGTTTAGGTGAACCTTTGTAAGTAAGTATTGATTTATGGCCCGGGATGGAGGTGAGCATCTCTCCAGGGGTAATCAGCCTGCCCGGACAGAAGCTTGTGTGAACAGTGGCTCTCAGACATCACTGACACTCTGTCCAACCACTGGACCAAGAACCACTGATTGGAGTCTGCGGTCTGTGGTGTGTGAGTCTCACACACACACCACAGCAGACGAAAGCCCTCAATCACTAGGTCTCGGTCCAGTCCATGCCCCCGTGTTCCAAAGTTGAGTGACGCGCTGCTTGCAGAGCTCTCATTAGAATCTATGTTTCACAAGCAGAGCCGGGATAGTAAATCGTTCAGGCCTCAATGTTGTTATAGCTGGCCCTAACAAGCCACTCTCTGTCTACTTTATTGGAGTTAAAAAGTGGATTTCATGTAGCTTTTGGAAACTTTGAAAAAATATGACAAACAATGGAAACTATTGCTGTAAGAGACAAGACCACAACACGATGAAAACTTGTTCAATCTTTCAAAGACGCCCTTTAGTTTTTCAAGCCCTCTGCTACTTAGAGACTGACAGAAACATCATTAGACAACAAAAACATCCCATTTATGTTTTCAATAACATCAGAGAGAGGAAGTGTGCGATGGGAATACTGTGTAGTTTTGGGAGGGTGCTACGTGATCCCTCATCACATGGTCAAGACCCCCTGCTCCAGTACTGAGCTAACGGATTTTCTCCCCACAGCCCCACTCCTAAATCAGATCAGCCTTTTTTTTTTAATGCTACATCTAAGGGCCTCTATCCCATGTCTAACTACCTAGTCTTTTGTTTGCTCATGTTTTCCTTTTCCTCTGTGGATCGGCTGGCTCTGACCGTGTAATAGAGTGCATATTGGCCAAGCGAGGCAGCCTGCTGTGACCAGATCAGATGTGTGCTCCTGATTATGAAACTCCCTTTTAGTCACTGACAGACATGGTAATAAATGTGTCCATAAATTGAATTTGGGGCTTTTGAAAAGGAGCAGGAATATCTAAGGAGCATTTCAGCTGATTGTCTCCAGCCGACATGGCAGCGCTTCAGTGGGATTCTGGGGGAAAACTGATCCTGCTGTGGTGCGGTTGGAGGGCTGCGAGTGTGTGTGTGTGTGTGGGGGGGGGGGGGGGGGGGGGGGGGGAGGTGAGGGGCGTACGGGGGTGTGGGATTGGACGCCCAGCCAAGCAAAATAAAGACTGCTTTACTGCTATTCAGAAAATCATTTGATTGAGTTTGCACAAATAGGAAGACAGAGAACAGTCTGCAGGATTGTATTTATATATGTTTAAGGGGTTGTGTGTTTTAAATGTTGCTGTATTTATGAGTGTGTGTATGCATGCGTGTAAGCTTTCAAGTCACTTTACCATTTCTTAGAGGTCTGCTGAACAGGAGCAAGTTTCTGAGACATTCCGCTGATTTTAACGGGACGTATAGTGCACTTACACTTTCTTAAATGCTCCCATTTACAACAACACTTGTTGAATTTTTGTGAAGTGGTGTTGACAGCAGAAGTTGAATGTTAGGCCAAAACTTTTCTACTTCATTCCTCTCTGGATCAGGACTTGGCTGCGATTTCATATGTGGCACAAAAAACTGAGAAATTCTTTTGCATCTACCTTGATTTGCTATGATGGAACATTACCGCTTGTTGGATTATTGGCCACAGCTTAATATTTACTGACAGTGGTGGAATGTAACCGAGTACATTTACTCAAGTACTGCACTTAGATACAGTTATGAGGCACTTTATTTTTTAGATCAATCTTAACTTCTACACCACTCCATTCTACTACATTTATCTGACAACTTAAATTCCCAGTTACATTATAAATAGATATTTATACACTTAAAAACAAGTTGAAGAACTAGTTAAACTGCCCAACAGCTTCTGCAGGTACAGTTGAAACAACTAAATAATTAGTGCACTGACAGAGATTACAAGCTTTTACAAACCAAATTATCAGCTGATCAATGCAGAAAATAATCAGCAGATTAATCCATAATGAAAATAATCTTTAGTTGCTGCCCGTACAACAAAATAGTTGAAATTAAGGTCAACCTCAGCCAACTAAAAGTAAAAGCAAAAGTAAAGCAGTTATGGGGACATCTTTCAGCATTGTGTACTTTTTCTGTTAATATTTTCAGTACACTTTTGTGGTAATATTGACTTACTTTTACATAAGTAATATTTTCAGTGCATGACTTTAACTTGTAGCAGAAAAAATAACTGTCTGGTTAGTTCTTCTATTTAAGTAAAGTATGTGAATACTTCCTTCACCACAGTCTACTTAGCATTTATACAGCAAGGTATACTTTAAAGGGTTAAATGACTGACACATGTATGAAGCAAGGCATGATTTTTGATATAATGAATAATGACTAAAATTCTTAAAGGAAAAGCAGCAAAAATATTTTGCAAGTCTCATTGTGAATAGATGGAGCACTTACACCTCCTACACATGGTCATGCTAAATCAAATCTGACCTAAACTATGCTAAGCTAAGCTACACGGTCCTCAATATTACTTCAAGTCCAGTAACATAACATTGATCCCCACCAAGAGAGGAAACAGTGTGTAAGTGCTTTGCTGAAATGTGTATATTTAGCTTGGTCAGTCATGAGGGAGGGACACAACTTCTCAGAGAGGTGTGACACACGTAACTCAGCCACCAAGAGTCACACATCCCCATGTGTTTGCCAGGCCGATCCTTTGGACTTGATTTTCACGGAGACGTGAAGTTACGGGTCTAAAAGGTTCCCCTGGGGCAGAGGGCGACCTGAGTCATAGCCAGAGAACAGACAGGAGCAGTCAGAGCACCGGTTTAGAACTGGCAATCTAACATGATGTTGTGAAACTGTTACCCTTCATTATTTATTCACTATAGACATCTGTCTTGGCAAAGGGAATGGGATTTAGTGTGTGATTTTTATCTTGGCCCTCTCACCTTCCCTTTGCTTCTGTCTTTACCCCCTTTCTCCAGTTTCTCTATCTAATTTTCCTTTATCTGTCTGTCTTTCACTCTGTCCCGTTGTGTCTCTTTCCACCTCTTTCTTTCTTTCTTTCTTTCTTTCTTTCTCCATCTGTCTATCCTGGCTTTCTTTGAAATGTTATGATTCACTGGCTGTGATCTCTGTGAACTGTCTCCTTGAAGTCTGTGTGTCTCCTGAGTGCAACCACAGAATGGTACATCACTTCTATTCCATGTAATTTCCTGGGTTTTATAAGGTACATTTACTCACCCTACAATGGTGAAGACTGTTCTTTTCTACAGAGTTCAGAGTATCTGTCTCTTACACCACGGCCTTGTTCATGGAAACCATTATCTGGTGTGGGGATGTGCCAAGATTGAGCTACAAAGTTTGTCTCTGGGTAACGTTTTGAAACTTGGATTAATGCAAAAGTGAAATAAATCTTCCCAGAGTTTCGTCGAATTATAATATCATGATCATGCAAAACTACCATGTTTACTTTTTCCAGGAGACATACTGCAGTGCGTACGACATGTTGGTCGCATAAAACTGCACAGAGATCCAGCATGAACTGATATTCTCCCACAATGAATTCTGCATGTTTTAAAGGTGCTTTAATGAAGCCATAACAACTAAGCAAATAACTCTACGAAAGAAATGAAAGGACGTGTTTTGATAAGCTGCAGGAAATCCTGTTAGACAACAAAACGTTCTTTCCCAAAATTCTCCATAAAACCTAAACCCGTTTAAATGCCCCCACCTGTGTTACCTTTGCTCTGTGCAACATTGCATACGGGCTCAATTACACTGTTATTCTTACTTATATGCTCTCTCTCATTCTCTCTCTCACTCTCTCAATAAAAAGAGGCCAATAAATCACTTAGCTGTCTCTGTGGGTTTGGGGTATTGGTGTTGGAGCACGCTGTCCTACCAACCCAGCTGAGTAGACATGACTCTCAAAGCCCCCCAAAAAACCCTTCCCCACTCCCCTCACTCGAAAAAACCAACATGGTGAAAATTACATTTTGGTTGAAGAGTCTAATAAATCTTGGCCGAACGTGGCTGCAGTAGGGGGAAAAAGGCCCTCCATGTCGGCTGCAGGCTCAGTGATGTGGATCTTGTGCTGGGGGAAAGGGGAAGCCACATAAGAGGAGGTTTGTGTTAGCACTGGGTAGATGAGGTGCAAGGGGAGTCAGTGGGAGGATACAAGGCCTAAAAAGTGCTTGTGGATTACAGGGAGTGATAACTCTAATGTTGAATGTGTGTGTGCAAGGCACGCAGCTCTTGAGATTTGTGTTCAGATAGCGGAGGTCTATTATGATCTATAATTTCAAAGGCAATGTGGAGATGATGTGTGCTCGTTTCAGGAGCAGAAGAAAGTTCCAAGTCACTTCTCATGAAGAAAGGTTGAGCATTTTATCTTGTAACTTAAGAAAACATTTGAGAACTTTTTCTTTCAAATAAACTTTTATTGTTTTTATCCGTAAGGACGACGTATAGTTTCAAGCATAACATTTAAGAATGACCTCATTAATAACAGCTGCTCCGGTGTGCGGTCATTCGTCTATAGTCTCTGGGTATTAGCATTACCTTGTGGCTTATTCCGAGTTCCTACAGCGTGTCCACATGGTTGATTTCTGTAGGTTTTCCATTTCTGGGGCCTGTTTGACAGGAACAACTTCTGCAATGCCATCAGCAGCCTGTCGAGGCTAATTAAAACACACATCTACAAATCTGCCAGCAATTACTACACCCAGAAACATTTGGTGCCACTCACAAATTTTAGGCAGAGAAGACTGTGTTTACCGTGTTAGCTTTTCATTTCTCAGAGCATTCCCACAAAAACAAATACTGGTTAGAGCCTTGTTTGATACGGCAACGTTCATATTTATTTTGCCATTTAAATGTTACAGAAATGCAGGCATTGGGAGACATGATAATGGAATCCAGATTTTGGCTTTATTTAATTTGTAGCTCTGCACAGAGTCATCTTATTTTAGATTATAGCCCTGTGTAAACTGTGCTGCTTGCGTCTCACAGGGTTATATTGTGTAACAGTGTTGTGTCGCAGTCATCTGGATGTGCCTTGCTGTCCTCAACAGAGCACACTCCGTATCTGCATCAGTCCCAACCCACAACCTCATGATCATGTGGTTCATCTATTTCACCCAATGACAAAAACAGCTAAGTGGGCCATTTGTATGCAAATGCTGAGATGTAATTTGAAGTTGCCTTCTTTTGCATACTACTGATAGCACAGGTAGGAGTGCATCCATGCAAAACTATGTGATATGTTCAACTCTTCAGTTGTCTTTTACACTGTGATAATAATAGGCACTCATAGGGGCTCTTCATGGTGTGAACAGGCCAGTAAGAAATACAATGTAACAATATATGCATACTGTCATTATATGTCATTATTTCTTTGATTTCTGTGCTCACTAAAAATGTTTCATTGTTGAATGTTCGGTGTGTGTGGACAGATTATTATACGCTTCTTCTTGCTGTGCCATAAATGAATTTAATCATAAGAGCGGAACATCTGAGAAGTGCTGATTTCCCTTTTTTACGCAGTCCAAAGTGCATATTCTAAACAGAGCCAACAGTGATACTTACAACTTTAGATAGAAGCTATTTCTTGACCCATCTTGGTAGCTATTATTTTTCAAGTCCTTCAAAATCTTTTCAGTTATTTTTGTACAGTGCAATAGAATCCATTCACTGATATTCAAAGTCAGAAGTAGGAACTTCTTTTCTGTTGGTCACATAATATGTCGCATGCCTTAAACATAGAGATCTTCTTTGTTTTTGTTGGTTTGGTTGGCTTTTTTTTTTTTGTTGCATTTTTCCCTTTCACACTTCGAGATGTCATTATACCAGAAATTTGGTAGTCACTACCTATACCACTGAGCTTCTCCAATTCTCAATACCAAATTTGATGTCAAAATAATAGATAGATCAAATGAATACATTTCAATGCAATAAGTGCATTTCTCTTCTGCAAACTTGGATATTTTAGTTTGGGGACAACATGCTGTTAATATTAACTTAAAACAAATGGCATTGACACCACAAGTAGGAGCAGACCTGGTGCTGCACCTGCATTTGCTGCAACCACAGTGCACTGTCCTAACATTGTTCGATCTAGAACTATCCGCTGCTTTCAGTGTTTTTGGTAAATAGAAAAAATATACCAGCACTGTCACCTTTTTAAAATTTCAGTTTCAACATCACTTTGAAATATCGGTTCTTGTTACATTCAAAGACATTTAGCTTGTAGATGATGTTAATTTACTACCCTGGATGCTTAAATGCCAGCATCACTCCAGTGCAACTTCCAGACCATCTTGATGTCAGTTGCAGTTATTTTCAGTAAGTAACTGTGCTGGAGAATGTCATCCATATTTAAGGTGTGGCAAGAATCAGAATTTTGCTTTTTTTTACTGTTCTTTTTCCTCTCTACATTGTAACATTTATAAAGGGAAGCAAAAGGTGTTGTTTGTTATCAGTCTTTTACTGTCTATTCTCCTCATGACTGCCATTTAACAACATTAGAAAATACTGGGCGTATGTAAGTAGATATGTGTTTTAGTGTCAAAAGTAAAATTGTGGGTTTTTTTTTTTTTTTTTTGTTGTTTTTTTCCTTTCTCAGTCCGTGTGTATAATGCTAATATCTCAATTCATGACAAAGAAGGTAACATTTGTGTGGAAACAGATTTCTGGTGGTCTGTTTTGGTCTGTGAATATTGCAGTTAGTATAAAGCAAACTAATCTTGCCTGGGAAATCTAAAACACATAATTTCCATTACACCTGAGGATATTTCCCAGGAAAACTCCACCCATCTCCAGGTGTTGACACATGTGCTGAGGCTGTTGTGCTTCACTGTAACAAACTGCCATAAATATACTGCCAAAATGTACCGTTCTTTGTTTTTTGGAGCCAAAAACAACACTGACCTTTAACAGCAGGCTATTGTGGAAATTGATCTTGTGAACTGAACAAAAAAATTTCAGTTCACAAAGCAAATTTTACAGTAGTAGCTTGATTTAGGCAGCTAAGAATATATTATTACTAACTTTACACTGATGCTCTGTGATTGACTTTTTTTGTTTGTTTGTTTTACAAGTTTTTGCTTTAATTTATGTATATATATATTTTTTTTTTCTGGTCTTTAAAATAAAATTCATAAAATACAATTAATTATACATTGCTGCCTTCAAATTAATGTTACCAGCCCACAAAAATGTAACTTCCCTTATTCACTGTTGTTTGGTACTTTAAGTGCTTTACTGGTATATGTATTTCTAGATGTTAAAATGAGCTTGTGGATATTAATTCTGTATTGTAAATATTTAGGACACATTCTTATTTCTGGTATATGTCTATAATATGTCTACAATATAAATGGAATATATTATTGGAGGATCAAATTCAGTAATAAACAGTAAACCTCATATTCTACAGTCATATACAGTAAAATCCTAGTAGCCAGAGCTGCCAGTATTTTGTTTAAATTTTTCACGTGTTGGTGTTCTTCCTGTTTTGTTGCATTACAACCTGGATTTAAAATGAATGTTTTTTGGGGAGTTGAATCATTTGATTTGCACATGTCTACAAATATTTTACATTTGGACAGCAGTATATACTTTTTGCCACAGATTCTCAACTTAATTAAGTCTAGGCTTTGACTAGGCCACTCCAAGACATTTAAAATGTCCCCTTTCAGAGTTTGAAAATCTCTGCCAGGCTGGAACAATTTTGTTTTCCCTTACAAATTGCATTGTTTTCATTCCATCCATCTTTCCTTGAATCATGAACAGTTTTGCAGTCCCTGATCAAAGCTTCTCAAAAGCATGATGCTGGCACCACTGTGCAATACTGTGGGAATGGTGTTCTCAAGCTGATTTTTTATTTAATTATTTTATTTTTTTTAATTTTTGCCACACATGGCTTTTCTCATGATGTTCATAAAGGTCATTTTTAGTCTCATCTGACCGGAGAACCTTCTTCTATGTGTTTGCAAACTCCAAATATGTTTAGATGGATTATGTTCATTTTGTTGTTTCTTACTTTAGAATAAGGTTACTTTTTAACCGACAACTGAGTAAGGAAAAGATGGTTTTTACCTGCTGACATGTTTCAACCGCGTCTGTAGTGTTCCTCAGAGCGTCATCTGACTTATGAAGACGTATCGTTTTTATCAAGTGGCCGACCTGATCTCTATGGCCTCCTAAGGAGAGTGAAGGAGGCAATGGAGGAAGCGGGCGAGCAATTCCGTGAACCGGGACGAGGGGGCCGACACTCTCTCACACACCTGTGATTCCATCCTCCAGAGACCGTCGGACGGCGAGGGGGCGTGGCCGGCCTGACAGATTCTGACAGATCTGTCAGACCGGTCACCTGATTAAAACGACACGTCATCACACGTCAGATGACACCTCTGGGGAAGACTGCAGACGCCGTCAGAAAGGTAAACACCATCTTTTCCTGACTCAGTTGTCAGTTACAAAGTAACGCTATTCTAATCCAAACATGTTTCCATTTTTGCTGTTTTCCATAAAGCCCCACTCTGCGTAGTGTGCAACCTAAAGTGGTCCTATGGACAGATAGTGCCGTCTTTGCTGTGAATCTCTGTAGCCCCCTCAGTGTTATCTGTGGTGTTGGTTAGTTGAATCTCTGTTGTGTCTTAATTAACTGGTCTGCGAGTTCTGGTGGGTGGTCTTCTCTTGTCAGTTTTGTAAGTCTAGGATAATTTGTTACAAACCAGCCTTGATCTGCACCTCACCACAGCTTTGCCTTGTCCTTTATGCTGCTTTCTTATTGGTTCCTTGAGGCACAGGGGCCAAACAGGTATATTTATGCTGATGCCATGTGACAAAGCATGTGACACTTTGCACACAGGTGAATTTAAATCAAAGAATTATGTGAAGTCACATAATACTTCTGAGAAGTTGTCTAGGGGTTCCATAGTAAAGGGAGTTGATGCATATGCACTCACAACTTTTCAGTTTTTTGAAACCACACATTTTTTCTCATTGCTCTTAAACAATTTTGTTAGGTCTGTTACATTGAAAGCAAATAAAAATCTATTTTAATTCCAGGTTGCAATGTGACAAAACAAGAAAAACACCAAAAAGAATGAATATTGTGACTTTGTACTAGTTGGAAATAGAGTTGCAAAACAGGCAGTTAAAGATGTGAATGTGTCATGAATCAGTTATTTGACAATGGCAGATCAAGATGGTTGCCTCATTTCAAGATAAAATGAGCCAACCGTCAGATGCTATGATCTGGCTGAGTCTGGTCTGATCCGTCAGCTGTCTTATCTGATGAAATCGTTTAAAATATGAATGCATAACTCATGTTGGTTTTTGAATTCTCGTGTGTGCCTTCTTTATTCACATAGTTTTAATGTATTTTTAATAACCTACATCCCAAAGGAAGCCCAAGGAAATCAATAAATCAGTACAATATATTACCTTGATATTTGTTGTAGACTAAATAATGCCTCCGTATTTCAAAATTTCCTTCCAGTTCAGTGTTGGTATGCAACAGTAAATTATGTTCAGCTGGCCACTACAACAAAACAAGAGTGTCCTTTCAGTGTAAAATATGACGTTATGCCTATTTTGTTGTGTGTTGATCTATTGGGACAGTCTTGTATCTTTGTACATATTACCTGACAGTTAAAGTGACTGACTTTGAGAAGGGTCAGAAAGACTGGCAGCTATATCAGGGGGAGCAGTGGCGGCATGGAGACGATCCTGAGGGCCACAGAGGGGCTGGAATTGGATTAGTGTGGCTGTTGAGGAACACCTGTCTGTCACTGACGGATCCCCTCCTACCAAGTCCCAGATGGATCCTGGGTGTGGTGGGCCCCATCATAACTTCCTCCTTCATCCTTCCCATTAACGCTAATGTTTTTTTTTCTGCCTTAACCCTCTTCCCCCGTATTCCCTTACCCTGCGTGTCTGGCATTCTGTAGGGGGGACTGAGCGGTGCTGGAGGAGGGTGCAGAAGGCGGGGAAAAGGGGGCTGGGACAGTTTAGTTGGATGGCCAGCTGTGTGCCAGCTGTGTGCCAGTGGAACGCTGAGCGGCGTGGAGAAAGGCCTATTATCTCCCACACGCACACACTCTCTCTCGCCTTTCACACCCCAAACCCAGGCCCTGCAAAATCAGGCAGACAGATTCTGCTATAACCATCACTCATCCTTATACATGCATGTGGCCTCCTCCTGCACACACCCACTCAGATCCACACACACTTATCTCAAGTGCGTGCTGGGAGTTATTTTTCCTTTTCTTCCCTTGTCTTTGCACGCACACACGCACACGCACACACACACACACACACACACACACACACACACACACACACACACACACACACACACACACACACACACACACACACACACACACACACACACACAAGCCCCAAGAGCATCCATGCCATGTGTCACTGCTTCTGACACACAGGACTAAACAAGTCATTAGAGCATGGGTCAAATCATCCATACACATAGTCTTATCTGTCTGCTCTCAGTCAGCCAGACTATTGCATGGCGGCTGGACGCCTCTCACTGCTGGTAGGATATGAGCAATTAGCAAGAAAGACCTTTTAGCACTGCCAGCTGATTTGTGGCCAGCTTCTGCATATGCCTGTAATTCACTCTGACATTTCATCTCCTCACTTGTCACAGTCTTTATTGTGTATTACCACAATATAAACAATAATGATGAAGTAATAATCAAATCGGAGGCAATATAATCATTTTGTTTTCCTCCGCGCCAATGTCCACTGGTTGAACCTGTGGGAGACAGCTGATAAGTGAACGTTCTTGTGCGGGGTGGAGGTCTCAGGAGAGCGAGTGGAGGGAGCCGGGGGGAGTCTTCCCAAGTCAGCCCAGGGGAAATGGATGACAGTTACACTACCCTCCGGCCAATTAACTGTCATTCTAGCTGTTGGTTTAACTTGCTGACCTTACCTCTTCTCTGCTGTTTGTCTTATCATTTCCGGAAAAGAGGGCCTCATCTGTGTATGTAAAGTGGACCGCTGACCTTCAGGGAAGGGGAACAAAGGTCACAGTTCATCCACTGTATATTTCTTTTGCGTGACGATAAATATGCCGAGAAGTCCTCCGGGAATTTGGGGGTGTGAGAGGAAAGAAGTCCTGTGGGATTGAAAGAGAGCTATCTGTTATTACTTCCAATTACTCCCCAATCTCCCGCTCTATCTACCTGTAAAATGACATTAGATATGCCTGTTCTCATGGTCTCTTACAGATGAAGACTGTGCTTCTCAGTGATGAGGCCCATGGGAACTCAAGGTCCATATTCCCTGCCCTTATAGTCATCAGCTGGCTGAGCATATTCACAGACCTGAGAGAGCAAAGTTAATTTCTTAAAGAATTGCACTGGTTTTGTCTTTGAGAGGAAGTGTTGACATTAGTGGGAGGAAAGTGAATGTGGCTACCGCGTTTGTCCCTTGGCGAGCGTGGGTTTGAGGTTGACGTGTGAATAGGGGTACAGTTCCAGTGAGCGCTGCTGTCTTAGCATGACAACAGAAGGGGGCGGATTGTACTGGCCCTTCTGCAAGGGGAGACAGTGACATAATGCCCACCCCTCTCTGTTTGTGAGAGCGCCACTTCATTGTGCCCAGTCGCTGCTCAGGGACAAAACCTTGAGAGCCTACACAGCTGGAGATGGCAGGGAGCATTCACACTGAATGCTTGGCTTGTTCAGACACTTTTCTGCCCTGTGTCTCACAAGAACCCACTTCCTACTCCCCATCCTGTCTCTGACAAGAGATGGGTTGACAATTTCACTTTTGGTTGCCTACATTATGTCTTTTCTGGCTTGTAAAAAATTGTTAGAGGAAGTGCTGTAATTGGTAATTATTAACTCAGACCACTAAGAATTATTCCTCCACAAACTGTTCAGTGTCTCTCTCTTCATACTGTAATGATGTGGTGTCTTTTCTGACAGTAAACAGCATGTTAAGCACTGTCCTTTCATGCTGCACGTGAGGCCTTGTTTTGTTGTAATGGCGTGACTCCATAATCGAAACTCTTCCAGTCACATTGGGACATGTTGTTATTATTCTACTTGGCAATTTAGGTGATTCTGGTTGTGACAAACTGTCATCTTTAATTTTCCTCTCTGATGTCTTAAGGCAACTTGTCTTGACTAGATAAAGGAGATTTCCCAGGAGCAGATGAGAGAGAGTTGACTGAGAACAAAATTTGGCTCAACAATCCTCCTTCAGCATGCATTTAGTTTCCTTATTATAGACAAGGCACCAATCTATCCTCATGCCACCGCTGAATCACTCTGTCGCCCACCCTTTCATTCTCTAATAAACACTAACAAAACAGCTGCATGCATGAATGCACATGCACACACACACACACACACACACACACACACAAACACACACACTGGTGGTATAGCTCTCCCAGTCTCTCATTTGCATGGCAATACCATTATCTGGCAGTGAGGTGTCATGCTGGAGTGGCTGACAATGTTCCTGACAACAAGTTTATCTAAGCACAAAGAAAGTTGAGAAGAATAGAGTACTTTCTCCATCTCCTCTTTCCCCCCGGCTTTAGCATATATACTTTTAAACTCCCCATGGAGTACGAGGAAGCATGTCACCCAGCCTCATCCTGCCTGATAGACTGGCAAATCCATTATTTATACCCCTAGTAAAGCCCGTGGTAAACACTTTGTATAAACATACATTTACTGTTTTAGCACTGTGCCTCTCTCAGTTGCCTTCTATTTCTCTCATTCTCTGTCATGTTCCTCCGCTTTCTATATTCTTTTCTTTCTTAATATAAAATGTGTTTATTTTTACTAGATTTGTTGCAAATTACTGAAACCAAATGTACTACTGCGGTCTTGGCCGAGTCTTCCTCGGAAACAGGATCTGTGCTCTCAGTGGGACTAACTTGGTTAAGTCAAAATAAAAATACAAAGGTTGAGCAGCTTGTCGGAATTCATTAATAGCAGCGGATATTGGATTCTATGCAGACACATTACTGCACATTTTCAAGCATGCTAGATTGTGGAGACTACTGGCTGAACAGAAGAGAATCAATAGCAGGGTTTACAACTTAGACACTGGTAGGCATCATCATTACACAGCGAAGCCCTCTCACCTGCTGTTATCGACCTCCCTCTCAGGTTTACATGGCTCGTCTGGTGATGTCATATATGGCTGTGTATGTGTGTGTCTGGTTTGTAGAGAGCAAAGCAAACACAACCTGTCTGGGTCACGTAGTAATGTGTTGGGATGTGAATAGCCCCATCTGAGATATCCGTGTTTGAATAAATCACTTGTGGTGTATTGCGAAAAACAGCATGGTGATAAGTTGGAGCTGCCGTGTCCAGTGCTGGTAACGTCTCTGTTGCGCTGATAAGGAGCCTCAGCTCTGGGTGGCTAAACAATTTCCGGAACATGCTTTACCCCCTGCCTAACACCACACTAGTTCTCAAGAACAATGATTAGCCATGGAGCTGTTTGGATACACATACCGACCACAGGGAGGCTTTGGCTTATGTAGCCAAACACACATGCACATGGAAATGTGTATAAAATGAATATCTTTGTATGTTTGACACACAAAAATCTGTTTTTCAACACGCCACCAAGCAACAGAAGGTCAAGATTCTTAGTACCCTAGATTTTAGAGAGGTTATATTAGAAGTAGTGACAGAAGAAATAAAATAAACTGGAGAAGCAGCAAAGTGGGTGTTATTATTTTGTGGAGAAAATATTGGTAAGGTCTTCTCATCATACTCACACCCAAACTGCTTCAGTATATAACAATACAGGCCTTGGGTGCAGGGATATACAGTCACCGCTTAATTTCTGATATAAGCTCTATTAAAGATGTTCCACGGATGCTGAGTCAATTTAATTTAGCTGTAAACTGTTAGTAGGAATCCAAATCAATCCAGCTTCTCATATTACCCAGGGGAGACGCTTTAAAGACTTTCATATTGGCAGTATGCAGGCACAGAAGTGAAAACAGTATATAAAAAGAAGCTCATATCTGCCGTGTGTGGCTCTGATAGGGAGGTGATGGATATAGCAGTTGGAGGTTGTGAAAATGAACTCAAACTAAAGGGGAAGTGGATCAAAGAGAGGGACAGCACCAGTGATCATCGTTAGACTTCCTGCCCAGCCCCCCACCCCCACCCCGCCTTCCTTTACATTACCATTATTAAAAAGGAGAGGACTCTCTTAATAAAGTCTATTAATCACACCGGGGGAGTCGGTTCATCGGTTCACCCTCTCGCGAGGGTCTCTAATCAATCAAGCTCGCTGGTAATGTATTCATGGGAGATGTAAGAAAGGACTTGTTTGACAGTGTTCCAAGGAGGAAGAATTTATTAAGTTCCCTTCAAGAGTCGGCCAATCCTGAGGAGTCGTGAATACACCCCAACCCTTACCCCGCCCTTGTCCTCGTTGCCTGGTACTGTGAATAAAAGGGCCTTCATAATGTATGAAGTCTGTACAAATATTGGAAACGTCCAAAATATGTCCTCTCATTAACAGTGATGAGTGAAAGCTGGAGTATTGGCATTTGTCAGATATGCTCAGAGTGTAAAGGCACTGTCGTACAAGGCCTCTGCTGTGTCGGGTGATGTAGAGACATCACTCTCTTGCGATCCTCTCAAAAGCTGGAGAAAATGTGTCTTATTAGTTCACACGAGGTGGCGAAATTCTGTGCTACACCGCTGACTAATGTACAAAGCTGAGAAAGCACAGGGCTGATGGTTTGCTGGAGCTCTGTTAGTGACGTGTGAGTGGAGAAGGTGCGGAGAGGAGGACATCAGGCTGGTAAAATTGTGCAGCTGTTGGAAGCAGCAATGAGGCCCAGCCTTTTTCATAAACCCACCCTTCTGCTCATCTCCTAGGTAAACGCTTTACAGGCAGGTCGTCAGAGTGAAGATATTCAGCTTCTCCCCAGAAACTTTTTGAAAAATATCCCTTTGACATTTCAATAAAAAACAATGTTCCTCTAATTTTCTTCCACGCCGATATTAAGAGTATTCGCAATGTGTCGACACCAACTACAATGTTGCGTGAGGTAGAGGAGAAAAGTTAGGAACATACACATACTGGGGATGAAACATGTTTTATAGAGGAGGGGGCATAAAAAGCTCTTGCTGCCTTTGCTTTGTCCCGAGGAAGAGCTGAAAGGAGGCTATGCTTGGCTTCAAAGCTGCATTTCCATAATTGCCCTGTAACTCGGGCCTGTATGAAGGATCTGAAGGGGGCTGAGAAAAGCACAATCTTTCAGCTGGGTGAACGGCAAAAGCCCCAACGCCTCTCCCTCTGGCCTGTCGCCCTGTCGCCCCCTTCCCCACTTGTTGCCTTTCGGATTCAGTGAAAGAATTCCTCTCTCTAACCTCCATCAACAAAAGGCATGAAATCAGTGCCCTCCCTCTCTCCTGCTTCGGCCCCAGAGAATGTCACTCCTTCTGGGCCTTTTGTCCTTTGCTCAGCCCAGGGAAACACAACAACCCCGCTCTCCCTGCTCCCTGGCTATTCTTTAACATGTTGCCGGTGCACTTTCACTTACATTCTCAATAATGAATGCGCCATAAAACATGCAGGAGACACAGAAGTTGTGTATCAGTGGAAAGGGGGTAAAACTGAGCTCTCCACCTTCTCTGCTTTCAGCTCCGGAGTGCTGTAACAAGTTGCTGTGGAGTGCCGCGGCCTGTAGGCCTGTGTATGAAGGTATGTGGTGTGTGTGGGACATGTGTTCCTGAGAGCAGATCCCAGCTCCTCCTGCGGTCAGCTAACACACAGGCCCAGCGCCTGCTAAAGGGCAGCCCCATTCTCAGCCTGACCAAGCACCGGGTGGGGGCGCAGTCGCCAGTGGCTCATAAAAGGATTAGACCGCCGCACAAAGAGAGTGGGCCGCTTCTTAGCCTGACTAGGTCCACAAAGGAGGTGACATTTGTCTGTCTCAGTGGCAGGAGGGGGTGTGGCAGAGCGGTCCAGGCTGGGGGCAGGAGGGGGTGGCACTGGTGGTGGGGCTACAATGACAGAAGGGGTGGATGAGGTGAAAACACAAGAGTGACCCTCTTTATTTGCAGCGGCCTCCTCTTTCACAGGGCACCTCTGGCCCCCTCCAATGGGCTGCTCTAGTGTTTATTTACTCCATGGTTTCTCCCCATTCACACAGCGGCCTTCTGATGGCTCCATTGGCCGGAGCCTTTCAGACCGCCTGGTGCTGCCGTCCACCTTCCCCCAGATCAATGAACGCTTCGGAAGACAGATTAGATTTCCTTTTAATGATTTCATCTTTCTCAGATTTTTCCCCTTCTAAATGGCTGTTTAACAGTGCATTACTTTTTCCGCCCATGTAGCTGTATGTAGTTCAGTCACAGTATTGAGGCCAAAAGGCGAACAGCAGTCAACTGTGCTCAGGACAATATAAGCAATTTGATTAGATGGGAAATGAAGTACAATTTATTTTCACTGTGTCAAATGCATCTGTGTTTCCCACACTTGTAATACTGCAGAACTATCAATTAATTAGAAAATAATTACAAGACAGAGTGCATAATTGAGAATCTATTGCTTTATAATGTGGTAAATCTGAATTTGAAGTCAAGTCAGTTTTATTTATATACTCCAGTATCACAAATTTGCCTCAAGGGACAAATAACACCCTCTGTTGTTTGACCTTTGATTTGGAAAAAAATCCATCATATCACATTTTGCTCGTATTTAAAAAAAAAAAAAAAATCTGTCTTAACTTCTTTGCTTTCCTTCTGTTGAGTAGATTATCCTGTGCTTTGAGTGCCGCATTGCTACAGTGTGCCCCTTTACACTCTGAGCATTTAACACAGCATGGACCTGAGAAATAAGAAGAGGAGTCAGTGTTGATTATTGCTCATTAGCCGAGAGAACATCCACTTAACGTGCAGGGAAACGAGTGACACACCATGCCCCACTGGAAATGGTCCCTGTGTAGCTCTGAACAAAATGTTGGCTAATGCATTCCATTTGCTCTTTGTAACCGGGAGCAGGTTGGACACGTATGGCGACATAAGCAGGCATGATTACTTTGTTTCTGCTCAGGCATTTTAATCCCTAATTTCATGCACTGATCAGAGGAGAGGCCCTGAGCTCCAGACATGATCACTGGCCCTTCAGTAGCATTTCAGCTGAATCCTCGTGATCAAGAGGGGGCTTGTTGTGGGGCCCCTCAGGAGCAAACATCCTGTGAACTGTGAGGAAAATAAGCATCCTTATTTATGATAAGGTTCAGGCTGCAATCACAGTCCATCATTTATTTATACATATTTTTATTTATTGTATACTGACATCAATGTGTTTAACATAAATTTGGAATCCATGTGATCCAGACGTGCTTTAGCCAATTTATTTACTATGACATTTAGATTTTTGTAGAACTATTTTAATGTTGTTGTTTTTGTCACTGTAAGATTCTGCAGCATTCTGTATGAGCATTTTTCCTGGCGTTGTATAAATATGATACACTCGGTTGCCTTGATAAAAAAGCACGTTCAGAAAATAAAAGGAAAGAGAAAAAAACTATTACATCAATCAGCTGGCTGGTGCCACTTATGAATATGCATCGCGCGGTTAGACGGGGCTCTCAAGGAAGATAATTGATTAGACAGGAGGCAACATGGTGAGAGGAGCTGCAAAAGGCTCCGGAGTCTCTGCCTCGGCTGAGTTGGGGTTTGTTTAAAGCACATCCTAAACCTAGAGAGGACACGGCCCGAGCGATTCAGCGCTTCTCATCTGCATCTGCTGCCCTGAATGGAGAGATATTGTCCTACTGACCATCTGAGTCTAGTCGAGGAATGCGTGGCAGACGATGCGAATCTTTGCAAAAATAAATACGATCGTAAATCCAAGTGCTTTGAAATTTAAACTATGAAAAGAAAATTTTCAAAAAGTAAAATAACAAATAATGACGAAAACAAACAATTGCAATGAAAATATTCTTTTTTCCCCCCTCTTTACAGTATAGGGTGAGTTTGCCCATCAAAGTTTGTCTCCCGAAAAAAAAATATATTTTGACTGTTAAAAAAATAAATAGGAATTTGCATTACTTTCATGTCTTGGGGATTTTTGAAAAATAATCTCAGCGCAATTTGAATAATAGGAATATTGACGGCTTTTTTTCCATTACTGTGTTTCTTCCCTTTTCTTTCTCCTTTCACATTTAATTTCCTTCATTTCATCTTATCTGCTTTTATGAACAAAACTAGTGACACAACTGAACGCGCTTTCAAGCGTAATTGAGAACTCTTGCATCCCACCAAGTTAAATATGACAACCATGAAATACTTTTTAATACTCAAGCTACTGGCAATAAATTTGATCTAATTATTAAATGTTACCAGCTTTGCTTTATTGTACCTTTTGGTGTATATTTGTATCATATTTATGCCAAACGAGAAGCTGCTGGTGACCTCAACTAAAAATGCCTCTCTGTGATTTTTTGTCTTCTTATTTTTTTAACGAAATATTTCTAAAAACGTTTGAGGCCAAATTGAAATTTCACATGCCTCTTTTTAAATCCACGCTGCCTTTTTGAAGCATTAAAAACAAGCGCAGCGCACTTTGACAGCGTTTGAACATCATAAAATGAGCACACAAAGGCTCGAAAACACGCTAAAAAGGCATCAACTTGTGACAGATTTTTAAGTGCTAAAATGCTACTATCGAATTTTATATCACAACTGATGGATAAATTAAAAATGGGCCCAAAAAAATGACGCTACATGAGCAGAAAGCGTGTGTATCTGTGTGTGTGTGTGTGTGTGTGTGTGTGTGTGTGTGTGTGTGTGTGCAAGAAGACATGGCCGACTGCAAGTAACTGTAGAGGGAGCTCCAACACTAAGTTTACATAAACTTCCTCTGATAAGGGCTCACACATGCAAATGATCACATCACGGGCAAACAAAATAAATGATGTTATTATTAGCTATACAGCCACGATATATTACAATTATAGCAGCAACGTTAGTGGAGGGAAATGTGTGATATATGCGAAGAGCAAAAGCATTACAAATTGAGCATGATGAGATCTGGGAGTTGCACTGCAAAAAGGCAAAAAAAAAAAAAAAAAAAAAATCCATCTTCAGGATCAACTCAAGCATTCTGACCAAGCAGCAACGAGCAACTCATTCATTACCGAAAGAGTGCCCATAAAGAGCACAATTTCAGAGGAAAAAAAAATAATGAAAGAATGATTCGTTTTAATGCGACCGTTACGCCTCTGCGTGGATAATCCACAACATTAATATCCAAATGTATGCCGCAATACTGGCTAATTAGCCTTAAGTCCCTCCACTATAAAAAGTGTGATAAATCCCTCTCGAATATTTACTTATCACTGCCACGGAGGATGAAGTGTGTGTGCCCCAGGCTGTCCACTAACACACACACACACACTTACAGAAAAAGACCAAAGCAATGCACTTCAAGCTGCACTGCACAACAGCCACCATCAAAAGCAGCTGTCAAAATACCTCGGCCAAAAACCAACATAATATATATATATATATTTTAAAGTTGCAGCAGTTCATTTATTAGCCAAAATATAGACTTTCTTGTACAATTTGGTTCACAAGTATGTACATATTCTTAACTTTATATACAAAACATTTGAACATCAAATCCTCACAGAACTTACAAAAAGAAAGAGAAAAAAACTCACAGACTACAGGTTCATACATTATTACATTAGCAGTTTTACACAGGACATGCTTACAATGTAAGTATACAGAGATGTATTATTCTTATTTTACATTCCATATTCAAATAAAATTCAAAGAAACAAAAAAAGAATAAAATGGGTGAGGGGTTATGGAGAGAAGAGAGCCGAAAGAACCACCGCTGCTTCTAGTTGGTTCTGAGGCCTGAAATACACAGGGGTGAAACAAATAAAAATAACGAATTGGGAGGAAAAACACTAATAATAGCCTCGTGAAGAGCTAAAACACAAAGTGATATAAAAGTGACATTTGCCTTTCAAAAAAACGAGCCTGAAGTGAATTTGCATTGAGCTCATTTGCATGACCAAACAAGTAACATAGGCCTCGACGAAATAACACAAGCGCACACACAGGGATGAAAAATAAACCTTCGAATCAAAGCTAATTTGGGTAAATATGGCGTTTAAAAAAGAAAATGTGATATGGCATCAAAATGAAAATTCCCAAATGTCATTAACTGACAGCCTCACTGTCTTTGAAGTGGGTGGAAAGCTGTTTTTAACAACTTTTTTTCTCTTCTCTGCATCCAAGGCACTAGATCTCTCAGAAACTGCGGCAAAGAAAATTAAAATGCGTTAATTGAACTTCCTATGATCAGAGCCCATCTTGGGTTTCAGTGAATTTACTTTTAAAACATAGCTGGGTTTCAGGGGCTTCGTGTAAACCATTAAATGCAAACACATGGACCTTAATATGATATGGATGTAGGCTAAGAGGAGGAAATTAAAACAATTTTCAGCGATTCAACATTAGATTTTTTTTTAAAATGCTTTCTTATGGGGCTTTTCTATAATCCTCCTGGACATTTATTTTTCAAAGCACACGCACACACATCACACACACTGTATCCTGTCAGCTACAACATTGTAACACTGTTCATCTGTGTGGCCTCGAGAGAGAAAAAACAAATCCATGAACAGGCAGAGAAGGCAAAAGGAGGCTCTAAAATAAAAGAAATGAATGACGGGCAATGGACTAGTGTCTTTTGTTTCTTTCTTTTTTTTTTTTTTTTTTGCAGTTATTTCTACATGCGGGTCTCAGTGTCGGGGACATGTACCTGTGACTGGAGTCTCTGAACTATGACTCTTGTCCTCCGTTTGCCTGCTGCTGTAGAGCGCCAGGCCGGTGGCGGTGGCCTGGTTCGCCAGTCCCAGATAATGATTAGAGTTCAGTAAAGCCAGCTGGTGCGCCGAAAAGGCTCGGTTCGTCCAGTTCTGGATTTTCCCAACGGGACACGAAGAGATGAGTCTGTGAGGAGCGATTATGGTCTGGGCGGCGGGCCCTGCGGAGTTGCTGCCGTTCATTTGCGGCGATTTGCGCGGATTGTCAGGGGCCGTGGCTGTCTCTGCCAAAGACCAGATCTTTGGCTTCTGGGCTGGGGCAGGGTTGTTCTCCGAGGGCGGCGAGCTCGCGGACACCGGGTTCAGTTTGAGCTGCTCCCCGTTTGGCTGGGACGCTTTGATGTCCAAAGAAGAGTGGTGGTGGTGGTGGTGGTGGTGGTGGTGGCTGTGGAAGTGCTCTGCTCTCTCCTTGCCCTCCTTCCCCACAGCCTTTAGAAACCTCTGGTCGGGCCCTTGTAAATCCTCATAGCCGTCAGAAATCTCAGAGTCACTCCTCCCGTCTAGTTTAATATCTGAATGCAGGTCGTCCTGGTCGTCCAAGTCGTCCTTGTTCTCAATATTTTCCGTGTCGATGTTCTCCAAGTCGATCTCCTCCTCGTCCTCCCTCTTGTCCCCCTCCTCCCCCTCGTGATCGCTGGTGTAAACATTCCCCTCTTCGTCGGTGCGGTTCCGAGGGGCCCAGGTCATCTTGTTCTCCTTCTTTAGCCTCCTCCGGGCGTTGGCGAACCAGGTGGACACCTGGGTGAGGGTCATTTTGGTGATGATGGCCAGCATGATCTTCTCGCCCTTGGTTGGGTAGGGGTTCTTACGGTGCTCGCTGAGCCAGGCCTTCAGGGTGCTGGTGCTCTCCCTGGTGGCGTTTTTGGGTCTGGACGGGTCACCGAACTGATATTGGCCATATGGGTAAAAAGCAGGGTGATGGTGGGCAAACCCCGGGTGCTGGACCCCGGGACTGTCTTTTAGTTCATACTGAGCACCCTGCAAAGACAAAGAATCACAGGGTCAGAGGGATTCATTAGATTTAACATATTTATACCTTCAGATACTTTATTTGGAGTTCCTCTTTACTAAAAATATTCTCACACCCCACAGTGTGAGGTGCAGATTCACAGAAATAATAACAAAAGTGAGATTCTTATTGAGGTGTAAACAAACAAATTAGTTGGTATAATTTTGACACAGCTTCGAATCATCGTCCAAGCCTCAGAGCCGAATGGAAAATTTAACTATTTTTAATTAATTTAAGCAACTTTAAAGAGTACAATCATCCACTTTTACGCAATATTCTCCACCTAGCTCATACCTGTAAACCTCCCACAGCACATTGCATCATTTTATTTACACGCTGCTGTCAGTTTCTTGAAATTGTGTGCCAACAACAAGCCTAAAACTCGGTGTGTTAATAAGTCACTTTTTAACCACTTTTAACTAAATTTCACAACTACGAAGTTCAGCAAGGCGCTCTGAAAGTGCGTGCGTAAATCGTGCCAATAAAGTTCTCTTAAAACGTGCGCTTTATTTCTTTAGAGAGAGAGAGAGAGAAAGAAAAAGTTACGGACAAGTTAAGAGAGAGAAGAGTGACTCACCAATTGATTGAAAATTGATATATCGTTAGAGTAGGGGAGAAACGCTCCATAGCCCTGCGCTGCTGCGGCGAAAGGAGATCCATACATAGTGGAGAGGACGTTGGAAAGTGCGCCGGACGGACTGAGCTCTGTCCCGGATCGGGCATTGCTGGCGATCCCCTGGCGCTCCGGCGGGTATATCGGTCGGATGTACTGATATCCCAGCTGAGGGAAAGACATGGCGGTAGGAAAAGGGGGGAAAAGTCTGCTGCAGTCTCACAAAGCAAAGGAATTGCCTCGATATCCACTTTTACAGTGTGAGCATGTGAGCAACAAAAGGTGCAAGCAAGGGAAGTCTATATTTCCTCGGGAACAGCCAGTGTAAACGATCCGGTTGCGCCCCTTATTTCTTCCTCTTCTTCTCCTTTCCACCCTCACTTCTCTATTGATCTGGATGGACTAAGGTCAGGTCCTTACAGATTGCTTTAGATTATTGGGACTCCCTTGCTCAGATTGACATTTCTAGTCGTTTAGAAGCCCCTCCTATTTCTCAAATCTCACCCCTCTCGTACAAACCACACACCAAACAGCGCGCTCTCTCTCTTTTCTCCCTCCCCTCTCTCTCTCTCTCTCTCTCTCTTTCTCTCTCTCTCTCTCTTGGATAAGTGCACTGACGTCGCGAGCTCTTATTTGAATGGGGTTTCAAATCTCATTTTATGGCTCGCCAATCTATTTCATTTGTTATTTGTTCGCGTCTGTGCTGCCACAATTTTTTGTGTGCGTTAATGCTCAAAATTGTGGCCACACGGACAACAGTAAGCATTCTCCTGATTAACTTTTTGTTTCTTTCTTTCTTTTTAATGCACAAAAAAGAGTAAAGTTTGCTTAGTCCGCCCTGAACTTGGGGACTCGGACAACAGAAGGGTAAAATCGGTGCGCAAAAGTTAAGTTGACAACCACTTTTAAAGCCAAATATTATCATCCTTTTATCAATAACATAGTTTACACACGACTTTTGAACTGCCTCATCTACATTTTTTTAAAAGCCAGCTTTAAACACACATAAATCACAAGTAGGGAAAAAAGACATCTAATAATGAATGTGTTTGTAACCACTGAATGAGTCCGGATCGCAAGTTACTTTTACGCACACCTTTTCCCCCCCTTTTTTTTAGTATTTATCACTTCATCGCTGGGATGCAAGCTGTGTTTTCTTACACCGGTCCTGAGGTGTTAAGGGGAATCGGAGTGAAGTCATTCTTTAATTTGAGACATCAAACGGGTCGCATGTAGCCACTTGACATCAAAGAGAGAGCTGCTGATGGGCACATTACGCTGTTAATGAAGACTAAGTGTAAAGTAACAACAGTGATAGGCAATAAACATTTTAGTGGATTGGGCTGGAAAGATGTTTATTCTGGGACACGACGCTCAGATTTCAGCCAACAAGAAGGAAATGAAGTAAGTAAAACAAAGAAAAACAACAAAAAAAGAGAAAATAAATAAACTTTGCATTATCATAATAATAATAATAATAATAATAATAATAATAATAATAATAATAATAATAATAATAATAATAATAATAATAACAATAATAATAATAATAATAATAATAATAATAATACACGTTATGTTATATGTGAATAAATAGATTATTCCTTTTTACGCAGAGATTTTAACAACAAAACGATCATCTTGCACAGACTGCACCTTCAAGAAAAATCAATTTGATAATTTTACTACAACCTGATGTTTCTTGTAAATAATGCGGATTAAAACAAAACAAGGGAGTCAGAATTGAAATTCCACGAATCAATATATAAAAGTGTGTAGGGGGACAACCATAATCGCATTTTCAACCCGACATTGTACCAGCATCTGTTTTGTTAATCGTTTGCAAAACAACCCCTAGAAGGTGAATGATTATTTATTTGGATATGGTTTTAAGTCTTGACGCGTTATTGACAGCGAGATGAAAATCCCATCAATCTCAGTGCAGTTTTGATAATAATGCGATCCGGGTTTCCAAGAACTCTGAACTTGTTTAAACCTTTAATCTTCTTTTGAAGCAGATAGTTATCATTGTCTGGGAGGGATAATAGCAGCTATAATTTCTTATATGGAGCTACCCATAAGGATACGCCTTGTTTCTGTAAAACTCTGTCCTGAATCTGTGTGTGTTCTTCGCCGACATCCACCCCAACCCGGATTATGGGGTTATTAATTACAGCGGCTTGCTGGTGCCATCCGACCGGAATGGTAATCGCTACATAGCAGTCAATAGCAGGCTCACACTTAACACACACACGCGCACACTCATGCGTGCGCGCGCGCACACACACACACACACACACACACACACACACACACAGACACACACATCAGATCGACCTGCAAACTAAAGGGGGTCCAGACAGTGAAGTGAAGGGTGCGTAAAGAGAAGTGGATGCTGACATTTAGATACACAGCAGCATAATAGGAAGAGTAAGGTGAAGTTTGAGGAGGAAAAAAAAAATCAAACATCATACTGAAGAAGGAGAAAATGTGTGTGTCTGTGTGTGTAAGAGAGAGAGGGGGAGAAAGAGAGAGAGACAACGTGGCTGGCCCGTAACAGCAAAACGTTTGAGTATAAATGTGGGAGTCCAGCGAGGTGTCTGCCTGCTTGGTGTCCGCTAAGCAGCGCCCCGAGTCCGGATGGACACGTGTCTCATCCCCGGGACCACGTATAGCTCGGACGTCTTCCCTCCTCTCCTCCCACCCCTCTCTCTCTCTCCCCCCTCCTCCTCCCACCCCTCTCTCTCTCTCCCCCCTCCGCTCCACCCACGCCGAGGACTGTGTCTGATTTATTGCCTCCAATCAAACACACCACGCACTAACCTAACACTTTCACACCGACCCGGGAAACTGGCGCAGCCATAAAAGCATTAAGATGCTGCTGCTGCTCCCTTCTCTCCTTAAAGAGAGTCTCGGTAAACAGTAAACTAACCTCTGCTTGACTTCTGTATGAACAAACAAACAAACAAACAAACACACACACACTCACACACACACACGCACGCACGCACACACACACACACACACAGACTCTCTCACACACACGAACACAGACACAGACACACTGGAACAGGCCAAAATTACGCACAACACACACCCTAATTTTTTTAGCAATTTTATGCATAATTGTCATGATCACATTATTATTATTAATATTATTATTATTATTATTATTATTATTATTATTTACACCCAGTTTAAATTGCTTTTCTTAATACTTGTGGAAGAATGCTGGGAGCGCGCTGGAGCCAATTTAATTTGTAGGTGCTGTAAAAAAAAGAAAAAGAAAGAAAAAAGAGGGCAATCATACGCATGTGACTTGAGGGCTGTTTTGTAGAGAGCTCTTTGACGGTAATTATGCAGATGACACAATTTCACATTCTCATAAGCAAACATACACGGCCTATCGCTCCACAGTAGTTCCTTATGCAATACACAGGGCACCAGCGACACGTCGCAAATGATGAACCGAGGCTCTGCAAAACAGGCGAGATCAAAGGCTTCAAACACAGGCACTTCAAATTACACATTTGGATCTTTTCCATAACGCCTCGGTGACAGAAAGAAAAGAAAGAAAAAAAACCCTAACACATCTCTTATCACACATGGAATCAATTTTAAGGGAGCCCTCGCTGATCAGCATCGGTTAATTACGGTGACGAATGAGGATTTGAAAAGAAAACGCAACTAATGACCCTTAGATGCCTCTTAGTAGTTTGAGGTGTGTGTGTGTGTGTGTGTGTGTGTGAGAGAGATTTCCTCACTTGCTTGACAAACCAGTTTTCATTTTGTTAAGCATTTCTTGAAATGTCAAAATGCAATAGTTTGCAGAGTTTGTTGAGACTCACCACAATTTGGCATCTTCACTGACACATCAGAACATGTAGCTCTAACTACAATGTATGACAGACTGCTGTGCAGAGATTTATAGCTTTTTCACTGTGATCAACAAAAGGCAATGGTCAGCTGAAGCTAAATACAGAGGCTGGACTATATGTGGTATCTTTAAGAGTGATGAAAATAAATGACAAAATATATAGGATAAAAGTGTCAGTGTAATTCATAAAAGTGACTACTGGTATTATCCCATCTTATTACAAAGCAATTATTCTTAGCTGTTGGGAATATGGCTGTTGTTCTTAATCAGAAGTGTTCCTCAGCGGGTTCAAACTTAAATCTGTTGGTAACCTAAAAAACTAACTGTGCAACACATTCAATCTCCAAATATGCTCTTTCAAACTCGTGTCCCATTAGGGTGAAATAAAGGCCCAATAAATCTTACAGTGTTTAAAGAACAGTGAAGCTTAATCCAATAAATGAATTAGTTTCTAAAATTAATTGTTCTTAGCAGCAGAAGCAAGTGTACTTTGAAAATACATTTAAAGTTTAATTTTTTTGCTGTTGGGATAATTTAAATAGTGTGATTTTAATTACATTACACCAACCAATCATGCATATTAAATAGATAGACTAACTTTGATTTGCATTAGTGGCAAAGTAAAGCATTTTGGAACCGTTCCTCCTGCTCACACCATTTGGAAACAAATTAATAGTCAATGGACTGCAACTTATTAAACTGGGTTATGACAGCGGATCAAAGCATGAATTAATGCATTACCTTGCAAATGTTTTACATTAACTTGTTAACTTTAGGTTGTAGCTACTACTAAATTTAAATGGTCAGTCATTCAGGCTAAGCACGTGGATTGAGTGGGAGATCCATTTTAGATTCAGGCCTTGAACAGAGCTTTGGCCAAGCAGCTGGCAGCTTATACGTTTTGTACAATGTGCATAGGAATATTAACTTAAATACTGTGTCTATAAGCCTATATGGGGTGCTGACTATTACATGAAACTCAGATTATAGCCTGACTATATTGTCCCAAAATACATGCAGTGCATGCGTAAAGGCCTCTAATATCTGGTTACATATATATATTCTCTTATGCCCCATCACCCAAATAACATGTAATATTGTCATAAAAACTGTGTCTGCTTATTTTACTCAGTTGTGACTTTCAAACATCTTATTCTAAATTTTATTGTTATGGTGTTCTTTAAAAGTCTTTGAATATAGTTTTCACTTTATCTACAACACACACATATGTCTTCAAAATACTTGATGGCTATATTAGTTTATTTTCTATTTAGAGACTAGTGTAGAAGTGTTAAACTCTCAGGGACAAAACTGCCAGTCTGGCACCACACTTCTTTTTAGTTTTATATTAAAACAGACTGTAGATGTTTACTGTAGTGCTAACTCCTTTCTCAGGATAACTTCACTCCCAGTGCTTTCATATGGACACATAAAACGTGCTTTCCAGACTCTTTTTAACTGTTCGTATTTCGGTTACGAACACATCTCCACTTATTTCAGAATTTGCACAGGAATTGACTGAAATGCCATTAATGCATAGATTTTCCCATTGACAGTCTCAGCAATACAGAAAAACCACAACATCAAATCAAGCCTATGTCAGCTGAATATAAATGCTTTCAGTTTATATATCCTTCAGATTATTGCTCCCACATTGCACCTCGGTAAGGAATCCTGTCTTAAGCTACTGTATAATAACACACTGTTCACACCACAGAGATTTGTTATGCTTTGAGTGCCTTTGACAATGCTGCATTGAAGGTGAGTTGTAGCTTTTTTTGTTTGTTTCCTCTCTGCCCACTCACTCTCACTCCATCTGCTGCAGTTTCCCCTGTATCAGTAACACAAGGCATTGATTTTACGGTAAAGTCACTTTGTAAAGGGAATGAGTAACTCTGGGCCCCACTATCACTGTATTACACGGGTATGGCCCACGTAACAAGATGAACATTGATTCAGCATTACGGATGATCGATAATGAAATAAGTAACTTCAGGGCCAAATTAAAATGCAAGCTGGCTTGATGCTGCCAGGCTCTGTGAGAGGTGACAGCAGGAGAGAGGAAGAAAGGAGAGGGAGGGAGAGGGAGAGGCAGAGAGAGGGAGACAGAGAGGGGGCGAGAAAGACTACAAGCTGGTGGCAAAAAGAAAGTTCCCTGTGTACAATAATGATTACACTGTGAGGCTGTTAACAATGATGATAGTGATAGCTGTGGTTTTCATGGCAGCTAATCTTTTAATAATAATATACTATTGTATTACATGTAATTTTTTTTGTTGCTTCCTTATTATCAGCTATAACAAAGTTCCATTTTCATGATTACAACACACTTTCCCTAATAGCATATAATACAATTTCTGCTCTACGGGCTCAGTTTGAATAATAGAGCCTCTTTTCAAGCATATTTTGAATGAAATCATTGCTAATGATGATTATATCATTTGTCAGTAAATACCAGTTTTATTTTACATTTCAAATTTGATGCAAATTAACCAAATGTGTGACTCTGTTGGCCTGTTAATTTGAAAGGAATAACTCAGCATTTGACATCATGTGGAAATGTGGCTTGATACTGCCTCTGGCATCAGAAAGCTGACGACATGGACGAATGATCTGTTGCCTCTAGCTGAAGGTAATTTCTTTTAAAGAATTCTTTCATGAGTTTATTTGTCAGACAGTGCCCGTTGATCAGCAGAACAGTCTATGTTCTTGGCATCCCTACAAAAGATCTGAAAACCCTTTCAGCAGATCACTCCAGCATTTTTTGTGATTCTTTTACTGTCTATTTTTCTACCATGGGCTACACAAAACATGTCTCATTTGTAAGCTGTACAGCTGTACCGTTTCCCAGATCATCTGCAATGTTCTGCTGTTCCACTTTCCAAGATTCGCGCTGACAATCCTTGGATCCAAACCATCATCCATTCATTCACAAAGTGGCACAACCTCAAGGAAACGCTACTTATATCAAGCAACCAACGGCAGCGCTCTCATAACCTATGATCTGTTTCTTTCAAGAAAACATAACATGGTTTGTTGATTATGGAGTGTCTTGATCCAGTGGTAGCCACCGATGCCCTTTCATGGCCCCATAGCTCAACACCATTGCCAGACTAATATCAGTTTCCCAGCACTTTTGGCCTACTGAGCCAGACAAAGCCTCAGTCTTTCCAGCTGTTGCTGCTGCTGGTTTGGGACGGGAGAAGAGGCAGCTGCACCAACATGGGTGAACGGAGTCTCCTCATCTGTATGGTGGTCTGGACTTTACAGGGGGTATCAGGCAGACAGAGGATGGCAGGGTGATGAAGCCAAGGAGGGATTCAAGCTCTCAACATTAGTAGCTGTGGAACTGAAGCTTTCCATGATGCTGCAGTGACCATGCCTAATCAAAGATGGTTTGTCGTAGAAGACACTGAAGTGACTCTATGGTTGCATGACAAATCTTTAAAAAGTTGCCACTATCAGCTACACTGACACTGGACTGATGCCACCATTCACACGATTAAAGATGAAAGAGTTTAGGGTTCAGAAGGTATTCCATTACAGGAGTTGCACGATGTGTTTGGGTCCTTCATTTGTTGCTTATGAATAATCTATGGGGCTCCACATATTCATTTGTCATTCTTTAAATTTATAGGTCTCTGTGTTGGCAAAACACCTGTCATTGTTTAACAACCCTATTAATATGATTATGAATCAGTCAATCTATTTAGGGAAAGTCACCCCAGTTGAAAAACTCATGGACCACTCAAACAAAAAATAGCAAGCATCCACCAGAAAACAACAACAGGACTGCTTATATAAGACATGAATTGTCATATTTGAGTTAACTGTCTATCATTATCATAAGTTTGCCCCAGTGAAAACTTACTTTCAACTAATTTGTCGTTGTTTCATAATTAGCATTTTCCTATTAATTATTTACCAAGTGTAGGAGAATTTTCTTCTTTGTTCTTTTTAGGATTCAAATAGGACCTAGTCACCATGGGAGAACTAGGTTATGACAGATTTTGCTTCCCATTCAGTGAAAAAAAAAGTCTCTGGTGGAGTTAAGCAATTATTGCAAAGGGAGAGCTGCTGGGGTGGATGGAAAAATGCAAATGATTTCCTGGAAATGCTATTTTGTGATGAATGAGCAGCTTGAGCAATGACATCATGACAATTCACCTTGTTTTGAACCATCTAGCACTCCATTTTCCATGTAGTGGCATTAGGAGCTGTGATCATGCACTGGTATGTTGTGAAGGTTGGTGGGTGTGGACCTTGTCTTTATAATCAGACCCACTGAGTGGCTGAACATGCCAGTGGACTGAGGTCAGAGGAAGCTTTACGAGGAAACACTTTAACCTCAGCTTTGATAAGGTTTACCCACCTAAACAGTGCATTTATTAATGAAGATAGTGCCAAACAGTGAGCAACACTATGTGTGGGCGCATTGATGCGTCAGTATCTTGTGTGTCTGTGTATACCCACATACAGGTATTGTCTTGGCACTCAAAACACATTATATAATTATGACTCTTTATTCTTAAAACATCAACTAATAGCCCTAAGGGTGAAAGCGATGTTATTGACTGTGAGGATGATGGCAGCGAACTACCACTCTAACCATACACAATGAATATATGTTGCCACTGTAAACAAAGGCAAGTTGGCAAAGCTGTTTCTGTTTAATCAAAAACATGGAAACAAAGTCTTGCTAACAGATTGGGCTACTCAGCTTTTTTTTTTTTTTTCAAACGCCAGTTTGGCCTGCACTGCTTGCTTTTCATTTGCAACCAAGAGTAATTGTTTGTAGTTTTAGGAAGTTCTAGGTGTCCGATTAAAAAAAAAAAAAAAAAAAGAAAAACAAATAGTAGACTTTGGCTATTTTTCTCAGTCTGTAGTGTTTATAAGGTTTGTGGCCCAGGAAAGATACTTTACCTGCTATCCTATTAATCACACAGTTGCTGTCTGAGAATGTAGCATAGTAATCTTTGGAATTGCCGACCTTTTTTAGTGGCTTCATTTGGTCGAGGAGTTGACATCAAGGTGCGTGATAATGTAACTAAAAAAATGATTGGATTTGCATTCCAATTTGTTTTTAATATTCACAGCCTCCATAAGTTCAATCCATATGTTTCCATTTTGGACCAAAAGCTTTACCTTCAGAAAGAATGCCAGCTAACTTTTCATACAGGACATTTCGTGTTTGAATGTCATGAATTTTTAAAGCACATTCATGCTCCTTAACTCTTTTAATTTTAATGATTTCACAAGCCTTCCTCTTGCTTCCCCCCTCAGTAGATTTCTGGCCCCACCACTGCCTTGAAAACTCTAAAAATATCTATCTTGTCCATATGTTGTTCACTCAGTCCAACAGTTTCATATTTTAAGGTGTAATGAACACTGTATTCTCCAGGGTATGCCCACCAAACAAGACCAACTCTCCCAAACAAACATGTCTTTCAGTCTTGTTTGAGTTTGTGTGTGAAGCGCTCACATCCATGCATGTCCTTGCAGATATGTGTGTACGTGCACGCATGCAATTCTGCGTGTCTGAGCCTATCTGTTGTACAACAAGCACTGGAGCAAGACTGGACCCAGCTGTCAGGTCACTGCTGTCACAACCAATAACGATTACCCTCTCCTTGCTCCTCAATTGCTGCTTCATAACCACCAACGCGGGGGAGATCCGCCCCTTTTAGGA